>NW_017309719.1:0-1473 GCF_000935625.1 Nanorana parkeri | reverse complement strand
CTGCACAGTGCTTTAGCAAGTTAGATGTTGTTTTGTTATTTTTTACAATGTCTCTGGCTGAAATGGTAGGCACATGTGGTGTTTGCCTGCGCAAATATCTTTAGCCTATTATATTTAACTCTATATCAATTTAGGTTGATTCCATGAAAATGAGCACACATTGAACAATTTCTGTGAGACAACATGGTTAATCACATCAAAATCATGTACAAGCACAAAAGATTAAGTCAGTCAGGTTACCACTTACCTGCCTTCTAAGATGAAGAACTATTAATAAAAGGTCAGAATTGATATTGTAGTCTTATTTGAACTACCATTGTTCACACATTGTCCTCATTACAAAAATATTTTACAAAAGGATTTTAACAAAATCTATGGCCTGAAAATGTTGCTGCGATTGCACATGACCCCAAACCTGGCAAAATCTTTTGTTTTCAGCAGAGTAAGACATTTCATGAGGGTTGTGTCTTTGTTTCTCAATGCGCCATCTAGTTTCAAAAACTTTTTGGTGCTGCACAGCAACATTTTTTTTTTGCAAACATTTTTATTGCTTTTTCATGCGAGTCATATATAATACAGAGCATTACAACACCACAGAGTGGGAATTAAACTTACAAGGTATTTTGACACTTTATACAGGTCCCATGTACATATTGTTAACACTTGCGGGGGTGTTGAAATATCTGTGATATACAGTATAAACATATACATCAACATTAGAATGAAATGCAATGAAATTAAATGAAACCAAACCAAAAACAAAACCCCGTCCGAGTTGTCAAGGGTCCAGGTTAGGGAATAGTATTTTGTGGTTTGGGGAGGTCCCCTTGATTATGAGAGGTCAACTACCCCACTCTTGCGTTCCTCCTTGGAGAGCTGGAACAAGATGGAGCTGAGCTCTCTTCTTCCTTCAGCTAACTACCAGGGGGGGTCATGGCAGATCCAGAGTCTACCGTCAGGAGAGCATAAAAAGATGGATGTTTAGAACCGAACACGGGGGTGTTCGGCTCATCACTAATAATGAGGAAACAAGTTTAAGCAGAACTCCAACCAAAAAAATAATAGCCTCTTAAAAGATTAAAAAAACAGCTTTTTCTGCAATAGTCACCTATGCTATCCCTTTCAGCGCAGACTGGGCTCAGAGTATTATTGCAGCATTTAGTGCATCAGTAAGGACCACCTACTGCTAATGTTGAAGGAGAAGAGGAATGGACTGTGTTGTCATTGGACCAGACCCTTTAAAAAAAATGATTTAAAAAATGGTATACTGGGGGGGCGTGGCCTAGGCATGGAGCTGTGAGGACGTGCAGCGAGTGAGCTCCGTACCTCGGGACCGATTTAACAGGCTGGTATCACTTGAGCGGTGCGGTTTTGGGACCATGTCCAAAAAGAAGAAAGGCACCCCCGAAGTCCTCACCCAGACCGGACCTCTGCGGATTTTTTGCGAAAGCGGCATCCGAGCCGCGAGCCAAG
>NW_017309718.1:42320-49757 GCF_000935625.1 Nanorana parkeri | reverse complement strand
TTTTTTTTTACCATTACCTTTATTTTTGTAGTTTTAAAATAGCACACAAGATAATGAAAGCGTATCTAAACCCAAAAGCAAACATTTACCATAATGCAGTTTACCAATCCCTAAATGTGTTGTTTTTTTGTAGGCTTTTTCCTCTTTGTTTTCACCTAGTAAAAGTCTGTTATTTTTTTCTTAACAGATCAAGCTGTTCAGCAAAAGTGGCAGATAGAGCATTAAAACAAACCATTTACCACAGAGAGGGATACTTACAATGATTAGATTGTATTCATTGATTTAAATCTTTAACTTTTTAGGAAAAAAACTCTTGATGTATCAGCTTAAAAACTGTCAGCTGGAGTTTGGTTTTAATTTGTAATTCAAGTCCATCTAAATCTGCTTGTTCATATAACACTACCCTCTCCACAGGCTGACAATGCTGCTGTCCATGTGTGGCTTCATTGCTCCTCCATAGAGTGTAGCCATCCCAAGGTAGGATGTGTGTTACTGACCAGATCACCATACCTGGGATCTTTCTGGAATTGACCAGGCAATGCTGGACTTTCAAACTGGTTGCCGGGTTATTACTGAAATCAGACAATACTCTGGAATCCTTCAGGATGCTGGCCTGCAGTGTTTGTACACATACAACAGTGATGTAATTCTGATAAAATCTCTATTGGCAGATGTAAATAATGTATTAAATGTATTTAATTATGTAATTATGTGTGTAATTATGAGTGTAATTATGTGTGTGTAATCTATATCCCTATATTGTCTGACTGTTTGTCGGAAACAGAGTCTCCCTGTCTGCTGGAGTGGAACCCAATAGCAGAAAACAGCACCGGATGCAAGTCCAGGATATAAGGTACAAATAGGAGAGTCCAAAAATCGTTGTCAAAGTACAGTTCAGGGTCTTGTGGGTGCAGGCGACGGGGAGGAGACAATGTGCGGCCGGACCGGCGCTGTAAAAGACAGCCGTCGTGAGGTCCCCAGCAGGCACATTTAAAAATGTAAAGTGCTGGTATTGGTATCGGGTTATTTTCACGAGTACAGTGCCTCACTAATAAAAATGATATGATATTATTTATATATTTTTAGACCTGATTCTTTATATCATAGAGTATAATAAGTATACGCATATTTCATTTATAAATGTATTAATTGAAGAATAATGTAAATACTTGTCACAATTTTAGAACACAATTTACCTATCACCAATACAACAGTCATTACTTACAGTTGTTTCATATAACTGCTTGCTAAAAGTTACCAAATGTATTGCCTATATTAATAGTCCTCTCAAAGGTCTGTGAGTCTCCATGTAAGATTTCATAGAAGATGTTAATGTGAGAGAATGTGACATTCGGCAAACATTCACTAAAGGGTAATAATTTTATAAATTATTTTCTTGTATAAGAATTGTTTAACTTCCCTGGCGGTACGATTATGCAGGATTCCCCGAGCCACACTCGGGAATACCGCCAGGGAGGTTAAAAAACCTTTTCTGACCTGTCAATCACTACTTGATTACCATTGCTATATGTGACTCTCTATTTACAATTTGTCATTATATTTCTTAGCTATGATTATCATTTATTCTGACTGGTGAAGAAAATGTAAATGTTATTTACAGTGTTATTCACAAAAGGGTGAAGAGTTTGGAGAAGTTAGGATAAGTGAACAATCTAGGATAAAATTGCTGATTTGGAAACATTCTCCAGTTCAGCTCACTTTCCACTTCAGCTATGTTGTCCTCGATTGTTCACTTCTCCTGCCTTCTCCAAACCCTTCACCCTTTTGTGAATAGACCTGTTATTGTGTGTTTTCTGCATTCACCGATTACTAGACATGTAAGTTTTGTTTCATTGCGAATTGAAATTTGCACCCAAATTTCCAAATTTGAATGTATCTGAAATTTTGTATGCGTCTAAATTTCCGAATTTGAATGTAGGCGAATTCGAACAAATCCACATTTTTTTCTGAATTTTGTCTGAATTACCGAATATCCAATTCTAATGACCAGCAGGGACAAAGATGAGCAGTACAGACTAAGAGGACAAATACAGACAGAGAACCAGTAGGACTAAAATGACAAGTATGGACTAAGTGGACCACTACAGACTAAGATGAATCTGAATAATTAAGTAAAATAATTAGGTTAATTATAATTAAAGAACACCATCCAAATTGAAATTTGCACCTGACATTCTGAATTTGAATGTATGTAAGCAATCATTATCCTGTACATGTAGTTAGCACTTAAATTCAGGGAATTGTATGCAAAGATGCACTGATCTGGATCACAAGGAGTATAGGAGTATATTCTGCCATAACCTGATTTATTTTCATCACCCCTTAAAAAATCCATTTTACTTCTCTGTCCCTATAACCTCATGTCCCCATCTCTACTCTGTCCCCATCTTCAAATGATCTCTGCTCTGTCCCCATCAACCCCTTAAGAATCTCCTTTTCTCCCCTTCTCGGTCCCTATAACCTCATAACCCCATGCTCTGTCCCTATCACCCCTTAAAAATCAATTTTACTCCCCTGCTCTGTCCTCTGTTACTTTCCTCAAAATAACAATTTTCTGTTCTTTTTCTTTCTGTTTCATTAAAGAACCACATCTAAATTGGTCCAAACAGACCGATTTGGATTGATCTGAATAAAAAAAAAATGTCAGATCAATTTGAACTGAAAACAAAAATTTGAATCGATCCGAATTCCAAATAACGAACCAAATCAAATTTCTCATCAGAAATCGAAACTATCCAAAACTAAACAAAACACTTTTTTTGAACATGTTCATGTCTGCTGATTAGACATGTGCACTGGCAAGAAATTTGTTTAGCTTCGTTTCGTTTTAAGTTGGATTTTGCGTTATTTCATTTTTTGGGATTCGGGTCTGAAAGTCAATTCGTTTCAGGATTCGGACGAAATTCGTTAGTGGTAGTCTGTACGAACTTTCGTACCCACAAGGATAATGCATAAACAGGTACTAGGAAAGCAAGGACTACTACAAAGAATAGGGACACAGAGCAGGCTGACTAAGAGAGAGCAGGACAGGTAGGAAGAGCAGACACACTGAAGTGAAGAGAGGGCACAGCAGCAATACAGCAAACAAGCAAGTAAGGCCACACATACCACCCAGGTGAATGCTCAGCAAGATACCACGGGGAATTAGGAGGGGCTGAGAGTAAATGGGAACACAGAGAGTAGCAAATTGGAAATACAGCCAATCTGGAAACCATTAAGGTACACTAGGAAATCAGGGGAACTTAGGAACATGGAAAATCTTCAGAAACTTATGGGAAACTCACAGGGACCACAGGAGGGTCCAGCAGCAGGAAACTGACTACTTGCTCAAATGCTGAGCAACAGGTGAGCTGAGCCTCAGTAGAGAGAGAAGTGAGAAGATTGGCTGCAGCCCTGTGAATCCTCATAGGCTTACAACCAAGCAAATAGTACAGAGGGGAAAATCTGACATGCAAACTGGAGAAAAGGGAAAATTCAGCATGGATACCAGGACAGTGTGGTAAAAGTCTCGTAATTTTTATCTTCCTTTAAACAGACCAAGCTGTCCAGCAAAGGTTGCAGTTAAAGGGTTAAGACAAACCACTGACAGGAGTGCTTAAAATGGTCAGCTTTTATTCATTTAGTTAAAACTTTTATCCCAGAAGGAAAAATGTTTCTGTAATTGCTTAAGAAATGCTAGCTGGAGTTTGGCTATATTTGTTAGTTACTTATGTAGTCAATCTAAATCTACTAGTCCATCTTACACTACCCTCTCCTCAAGTTAAAAATTGTACTGTCTATGGGTGGCTATATTGCTCTTCCATAGATAGAGTGGAGAAGTGAGTGTAGCAAGCCTAAGACTGGAGTTGTGTGCTACTAGCTGGAGTAACAGGTGAAAATAAAGAAAAATTAGCCTAAAAAGAAGACTAATAAGACCATTCCTTCTTTACTTGGTCTTGCAAACATCAGAGAAATACGAGGGGATTTGCACATTCTGATTACTGCACTGTTTTTCTGGTGCTTGCAGGAGAAGGAGGTAGCTGCTTGTCAAGAGTCAGGGGATTTTAAGATTATTCTACTCTTCAAGGGTGCTGTCAGAGACAATATTCTAATCTTTCCTTATGGTATGAATAGCCCTGAGTATAAGGCAGTAGAGTGAATTATTTAGTTTTGCAGCATTGCAGCAGTACTCTGTGCTCCTCTTCTCCAAGGGCTAAGAAAAAAAATATGAAACTTATTCTCGGTCAACAACTGGACTTCAAGATTGTGCTTTTTTATTTTTGCATGTAATACTGTATGTGTATTTATGTTCTATCATCTAACTTAATACTCTTTGGGATCAAAGGAATGTTTCTCGCCTTTGGCTCTCTGAGGGATTTTGATTGCTTGCTAAGCTTATTTCTATAGGCATTCAATTGCGCAGAAACAAATATGTAATTATTATTAAGTATTGTAATAGCACCACTCATTCATTTACGCTCAGAGAGCAAACACAGATATCAGTAACCATTATGGTCCCGTAGAGACCCAAATTATTAACAACTCTTCCATACCCTAAGGGTATTGTTTACTCTCTTTTTACTCTCCATGAGACCAATATTTCACATTAACTATTATAGCTGTGCAGTGCAAGGTTTGGTATTTATGAGTCAGTAAACGTCATGGAATCCGGTTCCTTTTTAGTCATAAAGAAATGCATATCAATTGACAGGATACAAAGAGACCTTGGTAACACTTCTTTTCCTAAAAACACAAAAGCTTTCAAATACCTTGACTTGTCTTTTTTTGGCTTGGTTTTAGCATGTCATAATCTCTTTGGTTAGTGCAGGGCTTAATGTAGGAAACAACTACATGCCCGGCGCCCGGAACTACATGTGCCAGGCGTCGGAAGATAGGAATTCCACGTCCCTGCTGCCCCTTTACTCCCGGCTGCCCCGAGGCCGGGCCTCGGTTGGCCTTGTGGGAAAGCCGGCCCTGGTTAGCACAGGGGTGTTTATTGGCAATCTACATGATATAAGTGCAGTTTAATTTTAACCTATAATCTTAGAATACTAAACCATCACAAGCAGTATTGTAATAAAACAATATGATAGTCTTTGTCATTAACAAGATTATCCTAGCCTACACCCAAAAGCTGTTTGCGGCTATGGTAAAAAAATAAACTACAATAGCAGAGGAACATTTACAGACTGCCAAGTACAGAAACACTTTGCATTTGAATTCAAATTTCTGTCAAACCAGTCAAACCAATCTGTCTCAGCTGTTATCTGGATAGCAAACCTTATTAATGTAGATTTTATTTTAACAAGCACAAGGCACGGTAATTATCAGGAGATTACTGGCTGGAATAACCATCTTCTTGGAAAGGTGAAGAATTGAAATGACCCAGGTCCAATTTATAAACTTGTGTTAAAGAGTTAGAATTTGCTGAAAGTCTGCAAAGTAAAAAAAAAAGTAAATTTTTAGTTTCTGCCTTAGTAATCTTCAGTCCCACGCCAACTTTCACACACCCCTCCATTCACATGCCAGTTCACCCTTTAATACAACCAATCAGAAGGCACTGTGGCAGTGGCCGATAGGGGGTACAGCCAGCCCTCTGAACCGGGCCCAGGCACCTATAAGGACAGCAGAGGGGCCAAGCAGCTTGTCAATTACAAGTGATATGGGTGCTGCTATTGTGCTGCCCTGCTGAAGTGGTTTATGGAGGTCCCTGCTCCTCTAGGGTGGCCCAGGTCCAAGGCAAACAGTGTCATGATGGGGAGTAGTAGTCTATTAGACCCCTAATATAAGATCTGTTAGATCCCTGATGTCTCTATAAAGAGAACCTGTCACCTCCAAAGGCTATCACATAGGGACTTGTTAGTCCCTTTGTGATAGCAAAAGTTAACTGAAAAAATGTAAAAAAGTGATTAAAAAAAATAAAAGAAATACAAAATTAAAACCAACCCTGCCTCCCATGCCATCAGATTAGAATGAACATGTGTGCATAGAGCATGCACGTATATGTAAACGGGAAGGGGGGGCCCTGCCAGGTAGGCTGTATGGGGCCCCTCGATTCCTAATGGCGGCCCAGGTCACAGCCTTCATTTAAAATTATAGCTGCTTAGACACAGGGTTCTGCTTTCATTTACCATCATCTTCCCATCACAGTCACAATGCATTAGGTAAATGAGCTGTCACTAATTCTTTTTATTTCTCACTCAGTGCCACAATCTCATTATTCATCACAGTCACAATGCATTTGCTACATGGCTGCATTCCACAGAGCTCTCACTAATTCTTCTTAATTGTTGACATTGCCACTGTCCCATTCATGAACTTCTAGGCATTAGTCAAGATCAGTTAGAATTTGTTTGTGGTCGAAGGTCAGAATTAGTAAGCAAAACTAAGTTATAAGGAAATAAATGATTTTGTGCTTTTTTCCTGCTTTTCTTAGGTTTGGTGTAATAGTTCTTAGCAGTGCAGCATCTAAAATAGAATAAAAATCACAGATTTTATTTCCCCGAGGCGTACCTATTCTTAATGGACATATTTTTCTGCCTCTGTTAGCTAAGAATTGACAATCATGTTTTTTAAAAAATCATAGACACTAAAGTGTTATTATTTACCTTAAAGAATTCTATCTGACTTTCATATTTGTATGGTCTTGGTTTGTCATCTGCCACAGGAGGAGTACATTGCCCTGTTTACTAATATTTAAAACATGTAAATCAGTTTGATTTTGATAATCTTAATGTGTGTACATGTTCATGTTTCTACATATAGTGTTTGATTATGTATGAGCAGAAACATCCATATTTGCTTTTAAAGATGCAGACTCTGCTTCCGCTTTACAGTGATATACCATGGCTGTGCTTTATTGCACTTTTCCACAATGCAAGTCTATAAAAAGCAATGTACTGCTAATGTGGCACGTGTCTTATCTCAACGGTGGTTAAGAGACAGAGTCATTGCATTCAGCCACTAGTGGCTAATCTACAAATCTCCATATTTAATAATTCAACAAAAATATGGTATATTAAGCCAAACCAAGACTATACAAATATGAAAGTCAGATAGAATTCTTTAAGGTAAATGCTGCAATAATAATAACATAATATAAGCTTGCTAAAAATACAGTATAACTTGCTGTTACAGATAAGATGATGTCATTTATTTTGCCCTCATTGGAGTACACGGACTTTAGGAAGACGGGTTGTTCCTGTTTATACATAGTACTTGTACTCGTGAAAATGCCCCAATACATACCACCTGCTGCCGGGGCTTTATATTTTTAACCACTTCCGGGCCGGCCGTAGTAAAAAAACGGCCGGCCCGTAGCTCTCTAGATCTGAGACGTCCGCTCAGACATGCCCCCCCGAGCGGGAAACGGCCGAAATTTAAAAACAGGCAGCGGTGCCTGTTACCATACAAGCGATCCGCCGGCTGTAGAGCCGG
>NW_017309718.1:41855-42270 GCF_000935625.1 Nanorana parkeri | reverse complement strand
GCAAAGCAGTTCAGGATAGAAAGTGGTGAGCAAAGCAGAGAACGTCCTTTCTCCGCTCTGCGATCAGTGGCACAGGCACAGGAGCACTGGCACAGGAGCTTCCTGTGTCAGATGTCATGACCTGAGCTGTACAGAAGATAGAGCACAATGCTGTGCTGGATTTTCTGTATGTGAGGGCAGGCTCATAAAGAGAACCTGTCACCTCTGAATGATTTTACAAATAAATATCACACAAAAATAAAAAAAGTGATAAAAAAATACAAAATAATAAAATTAAAAAAGTGATAAAAAGGTTAAAAAAAACAACAAAATAAAAATGAAAAAAATAAAAAAGTTATTAAAAAGGAAAAAAATAATTAAAAAGTGATAGGTAAAGAAATTATAAATAATAAAAAAACAAAATAAAATTAAAATC
>NW_017309718.1:41606-41811 GCF_000935625.1 Nanorana parkeri | reverse complement strand
AATAAAAATTAAGAAAGTAAATGCAAATAAAAATAAAAACCAACCCCACACCCCCGCCATCTGTGTGCATTGTGGGTGTGTGTGTGTGTGCGCTGCCCTCATTTCACTGTACGCCATATTGTTGGAGTGGGGCCGCAGCGCTCTCTTACACGCACAATCCACATTGAAGGGTATGTTCACTTTCCAAAGTAATTTGGGAAAATGT
>NW_017309718.1:35539-41571 GCF_000935625.1 Nanorana parkeri | reverse complement strand
TTTGGCGAGCGGTCCTTCCCCTCCACCAGTATGGGTGTACTATCTGTACCCCATACTGCCATCCAGTGCAGCCCTTGCACTGCCCTAACTGGTGACTGTGCTCACCAGTGAGAAGCACTTAGCACAGTTAAATACGGTTTTGGTTAAAATGATTTTTGTGGTGGGCGTGGCCGTGTGGAGACCTGAACGCACTCTAGGCATTGAGCTCTATGTTCCATGCGCTTTCAACGGCTCCTTCCAATTCTACTCCCACATTTGACTACATTATTCAATGATTTCCTTCAGGGCAGCACCATTTCTCATACTTTTTTGCAATCCTATATAACGGTTTTCCCCAAACCTGATAGACACCACCCAAATTATCGCCCGATTGCCCTCCTCAATTCGGACTTCAAAATATTTACAAAAACTCTACCGAATAGGCTCTCTAAGTTATTACCTAGACTGATTTATAATAACCAGGTGGATTTTGTTATCAATAGACAGGCGGCTGATAATACCCGCAGATTGATGGACTTGATAGATGTGGCAAACCGTTCGAAGGAAGCAACGGTACTCCTTAGTTTAGAGGCTGAATAAGCCTTTGATAGGCTCAGTTGGCCTTTCCTTAGAACACTCCTGTCCCATATCGGCATTTTTGGACTGTTTGCCATGGCTATCAACTCGCTCTACTCAATACCATCCGCTTACATTAAATTGAAAGGAGCAGTATCTGCACCATGTAAGATACGGAATGGTTCGAGACAGGGATGTCCGCTTTCCCCGCTCCTCTTTGTTATCTGTATTGAGGCGCTGGCTTCTAAGATTCGTTAATCCCCTGATGTTAAAGTGGTCTCATTAAAATCTCAGGAATATAAGTTAGCTTTATTTGCCGACAACATTTTGTTAACCATTACGGACCCACTTCACATGGGGAAGACTGAAGCACTGAATGTATCTGCCTCTGTGCTTTCTCAAATAGAACCTGCATTTCCCTACAAATGGAAAATAGATAGTTTGAAATACTTGGGCATTCAACTAACTCCTCATATACATATGCTATATCACATTCATTTTAAACCCCTCTTCCTTAAACTGAAAAATCTGATTCTCCTTATTAAATTATTAAAATGATTCTCCTTCCAAAAATATTATATTATTTGCATTCCAAAGAAGGATATTGGGTCCTTTCAAAGAGATGTATTGAGTTTTGTGTGGAGGGGTGGACACCACAAGATCTCCCAAGCTATTCTGTGCTCCTTTACATCTAGGGGAGGCTTGGCATTGTTGAATTTCTACCTTTATTACGTTGCGGCCCAGCTGCGATCGATTCCCTATCTTTGCTCTAGGTTGCCGGGTTCTCGTTGGGCTGAGATTGAATACCTGCGGCTTTCACTGTCTCACCCAAACTCTTTCATGTGGTCCATTGTGCCTCCTTTACCCTCTGCAACACAGCTTACAAAGGGAAATTTGGTATGTATAATTCAACTCCAATAACTTAGCTTCTAAGCACTCTTCCCTTACCTAATTTCTGCTTACTCCTTCCCACCAGCCTGTTTCCGACATGGTCTAGCATCTGGCTTGAACAACAATTACTTTATTTTAAGGACATCACTGACCCGGCTTTTTCCGTACCTCCAACAGAAGTTTTCTCGCCCTTCTAAGGCCCTATTCCCTTACCTACAAATAAAACACTTCACCCAAACTGTCACTAAATCATTACGTTTCGACAAATTTACTTCATTTTAAACTATATGTTTTTGTGGGCCTTTCTCCAGGGCCATAATATCAGCTATCTATAACATACTTAGAAACCCAAATCCGAGCGAGTTTGTAAAACATTCGTATATGGTTAAATGGGAAAATGTGCTGGACCCATCATATCCATCTGGCCCATGGCACATCATCCATTTGTTTGCTATATAAAGAAAATCGATGTAAAATCCTCTACTTTTGGTACCTGCATTCCTGCATTCGATTTTCCAAAATGTTTCAGCTTAGTGTTGGCGCTTTGACTCGGATTTAGGCTCCCTGGTACATATTTTTTGGGACAGCTCTCAAATTGAGCCCTTTTGAAGGATGGTTCATGCTACATTGACTCGATTTTTTCTAAATTACACGTTTCCTTTTCCAGAGCTCCACAAACATTCAAAAAAGTTAACTGCACACTTACTCACACAGCCCGCTCCTTTTACCTTACACTGGAAATGTACCACCCTCCCAACAGATTTGGACTTTTTTTTAACAGGGTCAAGGATATCCAGGAGGATGGAATTTTTATCGGCTAGATTAAACAACACATTGTCACATTATTATAGGGTATGGGCAGCTTGGGAGGATTTGGAGGAGCTGGATGAGTGCTCACATAGCTATTCTGAACCAGAGAGGTCGGTGCTCTTTACTGTGTCTTCTTTCTTCTTTAAAAAAATTAAAATCGAAAAAAAAAAAAGTGCTACAAAAAAGGTAAAAAAAATAAAAATTAAGAAAGTAAATGCAAATAAAAATAAAAACCAACCCCACACCCCCGCCATCTGTGTGCATTGTGGGTGTGTGTGTGTGTGCGCTGCCCTCATTTCACTGTACGCCATATTGTTGGAGTGGGGCCGCAGCGCTCTCTAACACGCACAATCCACATTGAAGGGTATGTTCACTTTCCAAAGTAATTTGGGAAAATGTCATTACCTGCCCAAATCTGGCCCACCCCCCCCCCCCCCACTTACTTTTTGGCGAGCGGTCCTTCCCCTCCACCAGTATGGGTGTACTATCTGTACCCCATACTGCCATCCAGTGCAGCCCTTGCACTGCCCTAACTGGTGACTGTGCTCACCAGTGAGAAGCACTTAGCACAGTTAAATACGGTTTTGGTTAAAATGATTTTTGTGGTGGGCGTGGCCGTGTGGAGACCTGAACGCACTCTAGGCATTGAGCTCTATGTTCCATGCGCTTTCAACGGCTCCTTCCAATTCTACTCCCACATTTGACTACATTATTCAATGATTTCCTTCAGGGCAGCACCATTTCTCATACTTTTTTGCAATCCTATATAACGGTTTTCCCCAAACCTGATAGACACCACCCAAATTATCGCCCGATTGCCCTCCTCAATTCGGACTTCAAAATATTTACAAAAACTCTACCGAATAGGCTCTCTAAGTTATTACCTAGACTGATTTATAATAACCAGGTGGATTTTGTTATCAATAGACAGGCGGCTGATAATACCCGCAGATTGATGGACTTGATAGATGTGGCAAACCGTTCGAAGGAAGCAACGGTACTCCTTAGTTTAGAGGCTGAATAAGCCTTTGATAGGCTCAGTTGGCCTTTCCTTAGAACACTCCTGTCCCATATCGGCATTTTTGGACTGTTTGCCATGGCTATCAACTCGCTCTACTCAATACCATCCGCTTACATTAAATTGAAAGGAGCAGTATCTGCACCATGTAAGATACGGAATGGTTCGAGACAGGGATGTCCGCTTTCCCCGCTCCTCTTTGTTATCTGTATTGAGGCGCTGGCTTCTAAGATTCGTTAATCCCCTGATGTTAAAGTGGTCTCATTAAAATCTCAGGAATATAAGTTAGCTTTATTTGCCGACAACATTTTGTTAACCATTACGGACCCACTTCACATGGGGAAGACTGAAGCACTGAATGTATCTGCCTCTGTGCTTTCTCAAATAGAACCTGCATTTCCCTACAAATGGAAAATAGATAGTTTGAAATACTTGGGCATTCAACTAACTCCTCATATACATATGCTATATCACATTCATTTTAAACCCCTCTTCCTTAAACTGAAAAATCTGATTCTCCTTATTAAATTATTAAAATGATTCTCCTTCCAAAAATATTATATTATTTGCATTCCAAAGAAGGATATTGGGTCCTTTCAAAGAGATGTATTGAGTTTTGTGTGGAGGGGTGGACACCACAAGATCTCCCAAGCTATTCTGTGCTCCTTTACATCTAGGGGAGGCTTGGCATTGTTGAATTTCTACCTTTATTACGTTGCGGCCCAGCTGCGATCGATTCCCTATCTTTGCTCTAGGTTGCCGGGTTCTCGTTGGGCTGAGATTGAATACCTGCGGCTTTCACTGTCTCACCCAAACTCTTTCATGTGGTCCATTGTGCCTCCTTTACCCTCTGCAACACAGCTTACAAAGGGAAATTTGGTATGTATAATTCAACTCCAATAACTTAGCTTCTAAGCACTCTTCCCTTACCTAATTTCTGCTTACTCCTTCCCACCAGCCTGTTTCCGACATGGTCTAGCATCTGGCTTGAACAACAATTACTTTATTTTAAGGACATCACTGACCCGGCTTTTTCCGTACCTCCAACAGAAGTTTTCTCGCCCTTCTAAGGCCCTATTCCCTTACCTACAAATAAAACACTTCACCCAAACTGTCACTAAATCATTACGTTTCGACAAATTTACTTCATTTTAAACTATATGTTTTTGTGGGCCTTTCTCCAGGGCCATAATATCAGCTATCTATAACATACTTAGAAACCCAAATCCGAGCGAGTTTGTAAAACATTCGTATATGGTTAAATGGGAAAATGTGCTGGACCCATCATATCCATCTGGCCCATGGCACATCATCCATTTGTTTGCTATATAAAGAAAATCGATGTAAAATCCTCTACTTTTGGTACCTGCATTCCTGCATTCGATTTTCCAAAATGTTTCAGCTTAGTGTTGGCGCTTTGACTCGGATTTAGGCTCCCTGGTACATATTTTTTGGGACAGCTCTCAAATTGAGCCCTTTTGAAGGATGGTTCATGCTACATTGACTCGATTTTTTCTAAATTACACGTTTCCTTTTCCAGAGCTCCACAAACATTCAAAAAAGTTAACTGCACACTTACTCACACAGCCCGCTCCTTTTACCTTACACTGGAAATGTACCACCCTCCCAACAGATTTGGACTTTTTTTTAACAGGGTCAAGGATATCCAGGAGGATGGAATTTTTATCGGCTAGATTAAACAACACATTGTCACATTATTATAGGGTATGGGCAGCTTGGGAGGATTTGGAGGAGCTGGATGAGTGCTCACATAGCTATTCTGAACCAGAGAGGTCGGTGCTCTTTACTGTGTCTTCTTTCTTCTTTGTGTCTATAATCTTAAATTACTCTTTCTTTCAAGTTCTTTCTTTCTCCATTTGTCTTCTGTTTGTTGGCCATTGATTGGGCTACTTGCTATATTTAATTTCCGCTCCATGTTCCTACATAGCTCATTTTATGTTATATTTTCTGAGAGTGATGAGCTAATTGACTTATTGTAAATGCATATTTGCTCTGTCGTTTATATTGCCTTTTATTTTTTTATTGTTTGTACTTCTTCTGATATTTGATAAATTAAAAATTAATTAAAAAAAATCAATTATTGTTTGTATCAGGACAAGTATAATCATGGATTGAGTTACAGTTCTTCATAATTATAAAGAAACTGTCCTAAAATCATTAGTCTGTATTGTTTTAGAAAAAATGTCACATGTTCCTTTAAGAAAAAGTATGGATAATTGGTATCAGTAAGTACCTGAAGGAAACCACTTGTACGTTTACTTGTACTTGGTTTTGAAAAAATGGTATCGGTGCATCCCTAATACATAGCATTGCATAGCATACATAGAATACACCAACACAGAGTATAAACAGTGCTAAGTGCATACACAGCACAAACTGCAAACATAACACACAAAAGCACAGAGCATGCACAGCATTGTGTGCACACAGCAAATGCAGAGCTGGAGTATAATGTACAACATACTATACAGTGCATAGGTCAGGAGTTTAATATACATAGCAAATACAGTGCAGGGATGAGGAGCATAACATACAAAAAAGCGTATACTGTGCAATGGTCAGGAGTATAATGTACAACAAAGTAAAAGATAATTAGATAAATAGGAATGTAAAAATGTAAATAATAAAATAAATAAAAAAGTACAAATTAAATAGAAAAAAAACCTGAAAAAAAGTTAATACCAACCATGTCGCCCCTGCCATCTGGTTGCCATTCTCCACTGGGGGGATGGGGGGG
>NW_017309718.1:21969-33152 GCF_000935625.1 Nanorana parkeri | reverse complement strand
AAATAAAAGTATAAAAAAGTAATGCCTGTTGATATATATAGTGTTTTGCTATGCAGAGATGGAAACAATTAGCATATATACAGTTAGCCTATAATTTCCTCTGCTTAGTTAGCCAAGTTACCCTTCCACATAGTCCTGTCAGAACGTTTGCTCTGATAAAAATAATAAATAAATAAATAGCATTTTATTTATGAAGACAGGTAGGGATCTGTAATTAAGGAGATTCCCTACTAATCCTCATATTACCTGAGTTCTTTGTTTGTGCAAATTTAAAGATGAAATAAAAACCAATAATGTGCAAAAAATATATATTTATTAACTAAAAATCAGTGCAAAATAATCAAAATATAATTGGTGACAATAAATAATAAGAGTCCAAAATATGCAATAAGATTGATCAATAAAGATAATAATAAGAAATAAAACCACAGAATATTATTTCAAATATTCATGAAACGTTCCGCTATTCACTTCAGCCCGGTACGGCTGATTTCAGCCGTACATCTAAAAGGAGTTCAGCAGGAGTTCGACTCAGTCAATCCAACATATGGATCCGCTGAGCCAAAGCTCCTGGCGCTCACTCGCTGCCGTTTGCCCCTATTGTCATAAGGGCCGAACGGCAGTGAGTGAATAGCTGAATGCCGCTGAGCGGCATTTGGCTCGGCTATTCTGCTCGCTACCCCTGAGGTAATGAGCAGAATAGGAAAAAAAATGTAAACAAATTTAAAAAAGTTCACATTAAGTATAGCGCCGGCAGTATTGCAGATAATCAGGATGCATAGCCGACATCCACGCTGGATCTCACACACCCGCTCGCTTACATCCGTTTCCTGGTCACACCCTTGCCTTGGAGTTTTTTGAGCCTGATAGGTGCTTGTATAGAACAATAAAGTTAAAAGATAGCCATCTATCTTGACAAAACTTGCCAGACATTCTGGAGACTAGTGTCTCTTTAAGACAATACACTGCTAGGAAAAAGTTCCTAGCAGTGTATTGAAATATATACTGTAAGCCTAGGGAAATGTTTTTTGTTCTTTCCATTCTATCAGTATATATGGTGAATTTGAGTTCATGGTTTGAAGACAAAGGGGGTTATTTACAGCTGCCAAAGGCAGCCGAGTGAATAACCCAGCTGAAGTGAAGTGAGCCGAACAACATTTGGCTATTCACTCTAGCTCAGTACGGCTGATTTCAGCAATACATCAGCTGAAATCAGCCGTACATCGGCTGCACTTAGGTCAGCCGAACATGCTCTGCATGTTTGGCTGAGCCGAAGTGCAGAAGGACTTCGACTCAGCCGATCCAACATCTGGATCGGCTGTGCTGAAGCTCTGGCAGCTCATTCGCTGCCATTCGCCCCTATTCTCCTCCTCCGTGGTACCGAGCAGAATAGAAAATCAATGAAAAGAGTTTAACCTCCTGCCATCCGCCCGTTGTGAAAAAACGGACGGACAGCAGACTCAGACGGGCGGGTTGCCGTCAAAAGAACCCACCGTTACCGACTGTTTGATATACATACGATCGGCGGCTCTATAGCATGCCGATCGTATGTATGTGCTGTCTGACTGCGTGCCCCCCTCCCCCACCTCCTGTGCCCCCCCCCCCCCTGGCCCCTCACCTTCAAACTCGGAATTCTGCTAGCCCATCTGCGGCCCCAGACCAGCTCGGGAGGGTGTCAGGAGGTAAGATGGGAGTACTGTGAATGCGGAAGTGATGTGTAATACATCACTTCCGCATTCACCTGTCAGTCATCTGGCTGCTATAGCCAGAGAGAAGAAGCTGATGAAGCAGATCTCTGCTTCATCAGCTTCTTTTGGGGTCCCCAGGTGACATTAGGGGTCTTAGAGACCCCTAATGTCTCTATAAAGAGGACCTGTCAGTGTGCCTTTGCTACTATATAGGGGGATAGTTATCCCCCTATGTGATAGCAATAACAATAAGTATACAAAAATGTAAAAAAAAAAAGTCACATGTAAAGTAAAAAGAAAAACATTTTTAAGTCCCCCACCCCCACGTTTACACACATATAAACGTAAATACGCGTTCAATGCGGTAGCGTGCAAAAATTACAATTGCGCTACACGTTACATATCGTCGCGAACGTCTGAGTGAGAACAATAATGTTAGGGCCATCAATTACTGATAACACTAAACTGATGAGCGGTAAAAGCTTTTAAAGCATCCCCTATGGCCAATTTAGGGTATTGTAGTTTTTTGAGCACAATTTTAAAGGCTTGACATGTTTGGTGTCTATTTTCCCAACGTGTTATATTATATTTGACCAAGAAATTTGGTAATAATAATTTTATCATCATTTTTAGTAATTTTTCCTCAATATATTAAAAAATAAAAACCCCTGTGGTGATTAAATACCACCAAAAGAAAGCTCTATCTGTCCCTAAATTTTTTTTATAAAATTCATTTAATTACGGATGGAATAAATGTCAGTCAAAGTACCGCAGTGCTGAATACTGAAAAATGGCCTGGACAGGAAGGGGGTTTAACACAAACATCAAGTGATTAAAAAAAAAAAAAAAAAGTTGAAAAAATATTTTTAAAATGTTAATAAAAATTGTAAAATTTAAAAAGAAAGATTTTTTAAAAAATACATTTTTTTGGGTGGAGCTAGCAGTTACAGCAAGCTCCGCCCAACTGTTTCCTATTGGCCGGCACCTGCTTCTAGCAGGACCTGACCAATGAATAACAACTGGGCAGAGCCGGCCGTGAGATCATGGCTAGCTACGCCTAGTTGTTATTGTTTAATGACAGATCAGTGTCCCCAGGTCATTTGGGGATGCTGATCTGTCATTGCAACTGGGCAAAGCCAGCCGTGAGATCACGGTTGGCTCTGCCCAGCTGTCATTTGCGGGGCCTACGGCCGGCCCCGCTTTGGGTGTCACTTCGGCTCAGTCGAGCCGAAGCATATGCCTTCGGCTCCGCTGCCTTTGGCTGCTGTACGGGCTATAGTGAATAGCTCTTACAGCATCCCTTCGGTTCGACTGAACCTAAGGGCTCCGGCGGCCGAATTTTACTATTTGATTTAACCCTTTAGTTAATGGGTAGGGGTACAAGTACCCCTTACTCATTCACATGGGGGGCGGCATCTGGGTGCCCCCTTATTTAAAGGGGTACCCCTATGCAAATAAGCCCCCTTGCCCGCAGACCCCCACAACCACCGGGTCAGGGTTGTGGGGAAGAGGCCCTTGTCCCCATCGGCATGGGGACACCCTCCCAATGCCGAGGGCACGTGGCCTGGTAAGGCGCAGGGATGGGGGGGGGCGCTCGATCGTCCCCCCCTTTCCTGCCCTGCCTGTGCTCGGATCAAGGGTCTGGTGGGACTGTTAGGGGGGACCCCATGTTTTTTCCCCCCATTTTTGGGGCTGGGGTTCCCCTTTAAAATACCAGACCTTAAGGGTCTGGTATGGATTTTGGGGGGAACCCCACACACTTTTGTGTTATAAGGGGGGAGGGGTCCCTCCTATCATTCCTACCAGACCTAAAGGGTCTGGTATGAATTGGCGGGAAACCTCACGCTTTTTTTTTTTTCATTTTCTGCAATCTGTAAAAAAAAAAATTCATTTTGCTGCAACAGAATTCGTCCAATAACGAATTTCGTTGCAGCAAAATGTTTCGTTGCAACATTAGGAAAAAAAAAAGACATTTAGTCATTTAGGTCAATAGGAGAATGCTAATTCAAAAGCAAAGAAAAAAAGAAATCTTTATCCATTACTCTCCCATGCCTGGACTTGAACCAGCGACCTTCACAATGGCAAACCTGTGCTCTAACCTCTACACTATAGTCTCTGTACTTTAACCATAGAAATGTTGTAGAAGGCAAATGTTGTAATTTTTTTTTTTTCCTAATGTCATTTTGCTGCAACGAAATTTGTACAATAATGAATTTTGGGAAATTGGGAATTTCGGATTCCTTTGCATTCGTCTTAGCTTTAGTCCAAAACGAATTTCGGAACGAACCGAATCGCACATGTCTAATAACTAATAATCTAAATTGTATTATTACATGATGTAAATACTTGTTTAAGTAATTATATTTTTTATGCAATATTTAACATAAAATATATCTATATTAATTGGTTTTAATAATTGACATATATTGTTATACATTATACTCTATAATATTATTTACATTACAAATGTTTATTTAGATCATATTGTTACCACGTCCATAAGCAGTAATAGAATGTAAGTAACTACTCTAATTTATTTGTACAAATGACCTCACCTTCGGTGTATGTCTGAAAGATATAGTACTGTGCAGAAGTTTTAGGCAGTGTTAAAAAATGCTGTAAAGTACGAAGAATGCTTTCAGAAATAAAGGTGTTAATAGTTTATTTTTTATCAATTAACAAAATGAAAATGTAAATGAACAGAAGAGAAACCCAAATTAAAATCAATATTTGGTGTGACCACGCTTTGCCTTCAAAACAGCATTCATTCTAGCCAGCCTCAAATCCTTCCGTCTCTTCATGTAATCCCAGACAGACTTGATAATGATGAGGTCAGGGCTCGGTGGGGTCCAAACCATCCCTTCCAGGACTCCTTGTTCTTCTTTACACTGAAGATAGTTCTTAATAACATTGGTTGTATGTTTGGGGTCGTTGTCCTGCTGAAGAATACATTTGGGGCCAACTACATGCCTCCCTGATGGTATGACATGATGGATAAGTATCTGCTTGTATTTCTCAGCATTGATCCTGATCAAATCTGCAACTCCATTTGCAGAAATGCAGCCCCAGACTTGCAAGGAACCTCCACCACGCTTCACTGTTGCCTGCAGACACACATTATTCAGCGGACAAAGTCTCATCAGTCCAGAGCCCCTGCTGCCATTTTTCTGCACCTCAGTTCCTATGTTTTCGTGCATAGTTGAGTCACTTAGCCTTGTTTCCACTTCGGAGGTATGGCACTTTGGCCACAATTCCTCCATGAAAATCACTTTTGGCCAGACTTAGTAGCATAGTAGGTGAGGTTGAATAAAGACAAGTCCATCCAGTTCAACCTATATGTGTATGTGAATGTGTATTATTCCTGTATATCCCTGTAAATTAAATAAAGAAACTCATCAAGAAGTTTCTTGAATTTTTCAATAATTTTAACGGAGACCACCGCCTGTGGAAAGGAAATTCATAATTCTACTTCTCTCGCAGTAAAAAAAAAACCTTTGAATTCAGAGATTGAACCCCCTTTCCTCCAGCCTCCTGTTGTGTCCCCGTGTTCTCCGCATACTCAAGATGAGGCCAAAGCGGAAATATTACTTTTTTTTATCCCCTGCTGCAATCCCTCTTTTAATGCACATCAGTATCCAGATTGCACTGCTTGCTGCTGCTGCTTGGCATTGCATACTATTACTAAATCTGTGATCTATGAGCATCCCCAGTCTTTTTCCATATCTGACTTCCCTACTGTAGCAATCCCTAAATAGTAGTTTTTTGCACATGTTAATTGCTCCCATGCCATAACCTTACATTTTTCAACATTAAATCGCATTTGCCATCTTGTAGCCCAGGCCTCAATTTTATTAAGGTCCTGTTGAAGTGGTTATCTCCTTTACTGCCTGTAACAGGGTGCCTTTAAAACTTGCCAGGTTGGCAGGAAAAGTTATTGACGGAAGATACATTCTTAGATTTATGATCTAAGGTAATGCAAGCATAGATTTGGAGGTAAAGAAAAATAACTTTTTACCCTATATTGGTAAAAGACGTTCTGGGGTTGGTTTTACTAGGAGTCTGATAGAGCTCTGGGTGGAACAGACTCCTAATCCCGTGGACCGTCATTAGTGAGGACTGCACAGGTCTTCATTAGTGTGCAGCTGGGCCCAGCTTAGGAAAGTGCGTGTCTCAGAGGAAAGAGAGACAGTGCGCTGAATGCAGCAAGCGTCTGTGTTTGGAACCAAGCCCGTCAGCAAGACAGGAATCTGTGGATGAACAAACTGTTCCCATAAAGGAAACGGACCCAGCTCAAAAGGACTATCGTTAATACTCAGTAAGGCTCAGTGGAGCAGAACTTTATTTTGTTTATGACAATTTCTTTTTGGCCGGATGCTTGTAACCTTTTTGTTTATTGCTGTCTAGGATTAAAGCTAGCAATATTGTCAAAGAGGCTGTGAGTTTGCCTCTGCCTTAAGACTAGTTTCCTACACTGCCCTACATAGTGTTGTATCGTCTGCAAAAAATTAAATCAAACTTTTTAGTCTAATGTCTATGTTGTGGATGAATAAGATGAACAGGATCATTCCCAGGACTTGAACCCTGGGGCACCCCACTCACAACCTTTGCGCAATTAGAAAATTACCCATTTTCTTCTTCGGATAGTAGATGGGTGTACCTGGGTCCTACTGGTTTCTGCCATTTCGGTGCGGATAGCACTGGTGGTCACCTTCTGATGTCAAAGGGAAGTAAGCATGATCATCTGCTGCATTAGGTTCCTTGTCAGATTACTGTGTCTATGGTCCTCAATGTTGCCGGTTTGTTTGTGCTTCTTCAAAAGAGCTTGAACAGCACATCGTGAAACTCTGCTTTGAAGTCTTTGCCCGAGACCTTGCTGATGATTACTACCTTGTGTCTTGTTGCTATACTTGCCATGGTGTATGACCTGTGGCATGAAACTGTCTTCCACAACCTCACCTTAGTAGCAGAATTTGGCTGTTCCTCATCCATTTTTAAACTTCTACACAGCGGTTTCTTTTTCAATTCTATTCAGTGTTTTAACACACCTATGAAATTAATGATCATTATCACCTGCTTGGTACAAATGGTTAATCATACACATATCTCTGTCTGTTTGGGTGGTTATGTTGTTTTGGCACCGACTGTACTCAGTGCTTGTTGTTCATTTCCTCTGCAAAAAAAAAAAAAAAAACTTACAAAAAAAAAGAGATGTGCCAACATGATCAAATTGTGCCCTGTGAATACTTGATTGTCTCCAATAATAATTAAAAGCTGTCTACCACTATTTTGTGTCCCACAGTGGTAAAACAGGGTGGATATGCTTCAAGTCAAGCCACTGACAGCTTATGAGGGTTGTGCATCTCCCATTGATGCCCTTCAAAGTGAGGACCAAACTTGTAAATAGGGAAACTAAAGAATGTAATATAAAACTCTCCTTATTTTATATACACATCTGAGTTTGTAAGATTCTAGAGAGTTGTAAATGGAGATTGTCCTATAGTCTTTTAAATATAAATAGACAAAAAACATTTCAGAAAACCATAAAAGAAAAAAGTATAGAAATGTATAAAGCTGGAAAAAGCTGCAATATCATTTCTAAAGATATAACTGCTCATCAATCCACAGTAACGCAAATTGTCTATAAATAAGGTTAAATTATAACTAAACCCAAGAACAACAATTTAATACATTGCTGCTTACCAGTCCTTAGATGTAATGTATTACTGTGTTTTCTTTTTCAGGCTAAGAACATTTTCTGCTAGTACACAAAATACCAATTGTTCATGCCATAAATGTAGCAAAATTCAGTATTTGCATGAGTTTCACCAAAGAGCAGAGCCTAACAGTAACTGCATTACTATTTCCCTTAAAGTGACAGTAAACTCAGGAGTTAAACCTTAAAAATCAAATCATTCAAGTATCTTAACTATTAACAAAAATTGAGCTTATTTGTATATCACTCAGCTTTAGATCCCCAAATCATCTCTGAATTGGCACTGACACTGGTCTGGAGGGTGGATACTTTTATTCCCCATGGTCGCTCTGTGTGCTGTAAAGTAGCCGCCACTCCAAGCTTGCTCCCGTGATGGACTACAATCTCATGTTTAGTTTACTGATTTGTATTGTATTGAGAACAAAACTACACAGAAATACCATATGCCTCTCAAAATGGGAGAAGCATTTACCTGTGTGCAATTAAAAACTACAACTATGACAGATAATATTGATTATAACTTCAAATATTAGAAACAACAAATTAATAAAATATATGTTAGGACAGGGAGAGAAAAACTGGAAACCTTTAGGCCTCATTCACACTAAGTGTAAAGGGCCATTTTTTGATGTGGCTAGAGCTGCGAGAAGAAGCGTTCAGGCAGCTCATGCAAGCCTATGGAGACGCAGGAGCTGTGCGCCCTACATACTGCTTTCTGCAGCTCTGAATTTTGACAGCCAAACACAGATGGTGTATATGGACCTGGATCCATCATGTCTGTGTCCGAGGCAAGGCTGTGTGGCTCTCAAAACTCGGAGCTGTGGGAAGTAGCGTGAGAGCGCACAGCCCCTGAATCTCCATAGAAATTGCAGCATTCATGTGACAAATCACTTTTCAAAATTTGTGCACGTCTCAATTCATCTTCAACATAGGTACAATATGTTGATGATTTGGCAAATGGTGAGTGCCAAAAAAAGTAATAAAAACTATAGTTTCTTGGGCCCAGTATGTTCTTTCATTTTCATGTTTATGGACCACACAATGTGAAACATTAAAGCATCATTTAACCGACAGCATTGAACAAATGAGACCTAGTAACACTTTGAAGGAGTAGATGGCAGTTTCAGAAATGCATGTGATTTTGAAACAAAATCCTTGATGTTGCACAGTAGGTCTAGAGAAACATCCTGCATTATCATTCATTGTGAAGTCTGTGAACTTTATATAGGCAATATTAAAGTCAATGTGGAAACAATTCTAGTAAGACAAATTCTTATAACTAAACAGCTTATATACATTGACCTGTGTCTAATCATTGTTATTAGATTGTTGATCTAATGTAAAGGACAATTTTATATTTTATAAAATAATTGAAAAATGCATTAAGCAGTTGATATGAGAAACAGACAAGTTCTCAGGTGTGCGATTCAATAATACACAGTGGTTGGTGGATAGGAATGTAAAAGCTGGGAGTGAAATGATGCATTCTGTTCCCTTGAAAAATCTCCCAGTGAAACATCAGTGGTGTTATTTTGGAGACTACAAGATCTAGTGCAAGCAGTACTTGAATTACTGAACACCGCAGATATAAACTTTGCCAGCAAATTTAACCTTTTTTTCAGTCATAGCACTCTTTAAATGTATGCACAATCTTGAGGCACCCAGTCTAAAATGAAAGACTGTAAATGTAGAAAAAAGTGTCGTACCTCCAGATTCCATTCCAGAACTTTATCCAAAATAGAGGTCTGATACAGATTTTGAGGGGGTGTTCAGCCCTTCACATCAGAGTCCCCCTTTCTCACATTAGGAGCCCTCTTCACAGCATGACATGCTTTCAGGCATGACATTATATGAAAATTTCAAGTCACCTCTGAGGAAGTCAGAAGGTACACCAGGGTGCCACGACACCCTGGTTAGGAAAGGCTGAATTATGCTACCAAATGCTCACATATGGTGCATGGATATGGAACTAAGTGGACAACTGTATGCTTGATCTCTATTGATGTGGTATGCAGCATGTACAGGTGCGCTGGGTAATGGGACGGCTGCTATATCCAGTTATATTCCAGATGCTGATCTAGTGGTCTCAGAAGAGGGGGCCATGGCACAGTAGACTTTAGGTATATACTATGCTGAGGACACAGTCAAAAATAACCATAAATCCAATACACTTGTACTGGCGGCCCCTCAGGTCTCCTAGCCTCACTAGTTCTCCCAGACTTCCTGGCTGTCTTTGTGTGCCTCCAGCACATACACCACCTGACTCCACTTTATCTTTTGGGGGAGTCCTCCTGACCCCTGAACACAGTCTGTTCCCATTTCCCAGCAGGAGCTAATTCTCCTAGCCAGCATCCTTCCCTTAGGTGCTGTGCACACCAGTGCAATCATCAGATGCTGGTCACTGCTAAAGCCTGGACCCAGGACCTGGAGATCTCATCCCTCTCGAATCACTTTAAAATCTCCCAATTCCAGTATCCTAAGCAGAACTCAGACAACCCTTGCTTCCTGACACCTTTTAGCCCCTCTGGCTACAGTCACCGTATATTAGTGGCAGTGCCGCAATGCTACGGAGTATGCTGGCGACACAGACACCTAGGGTGAGAGGTTTCAGAATATAATTAGTTTTGCAGGGAAGAAGCTGGCCTTTCAGTTTCTTCTGGTTTTTCTGGATTGTAGCTGGGATCTGGAACTCTGGAGATTTCTTAGATTTCTGGGTGGGATTAAATCTCCAGTCCTGAGGTCAGGTGTTTTCCGGTGATCAGGTGGCTGAGAGCGGCCTGATTAAGAGCCCAGAGTAGGTGTGGTGTGTGCTGGAGTCACACAGTGAACAGACTGGGAGGCTAGAAGGTTTGGAGAGGCTGAGAGAGAGCCAGGCACATAAGGTGTGTGTGTTTAATCAGTATTTCTGAAGAGTTTCTATTGATGAAAACAGTAAAGTCCTGGGACTGGGACATTGTGACTGAACGGGACAACCTGAGCATGGTGAGATAATCTGTTTGCTGAAATACAAGCATACTTTATGTTGTACTGCTTAAGAAAGCAGTCTTATGTTGCAAAATAAATAAAAGACTGTCCTTTTTCTGTTAAAATGGCTTCAAGACTGGTCCTTAAAGTGACATTAAACCCTCAGATTTTTTAACATAAAACAATATTGTAATGTGCGCCTTACTGTAATCCATGGTTGTTTCCCTTCTCTTTGCTGCTCTTCCTTTTAAATCCACATGTCTTCTCATGCTTGGGTAGAACTTCCCTTTTCAGCTCAGGGCCTCTTCCTGTAGTGCTGGCTCAGGTTTCAAGCCTATACAAACCTACACACAGACACCGTGTATCCATTCCTGAGACAAGGCAGTCTGCTGCAAAACAGAAGTTCTGCCCAGCATGAGAACAGATACAAATTTAAAAGGAAGAGCAGCAAAGGGAAGGGAAACTACCATGGATTACAGTAAGGGACACATTACACTATTGTTTTATGTTAAACAATCTGAGGGTTTAATGTCACTTTAAGCTCTCCCCATTTGTGATGGTTGGGGAAATTAGCACAAACGCTGAGCGCTCAAAGATCAGTCTTGAAGCCACTTTTTTTTTTAATATCTCATTGTTCAATTTTAACAATTATACAAGCAAACAAAATAAAGAAAATAAACAACCACATTCAACATACTCCAAGTGGTACAATACATTAAATATATAAATAACATAATTCTATTATTCTGATTATTTAATAACCACTCCACATTCATCCCAGGCCCGGCCTGCCCCCCCTTATTTCCTTCCTTCATTTT
>NW_017309718.1:16675-20582 GCF_000935625.1 Nanorana parkeri | reverse complement strand
ATAATCGACCAACTAAACATTACGTAATTACTCTTAGCTCAAAATATATTGTAACACTAAAGAATCGGGTGCTAAACCTGGTGTAGAAAGCCACACATTCCACATTCTAAAGGATTGTGTAGGTCTTCCCCTGTGTTGGTACACCAATTTTTCTTTAAACAGCAATAAATTGACCTGGGTACTACATTCACCAATAGTGGAGGGGGTTAGAAGACATCCACCTCAAGGCTACTAATTTTCTTGCTACAAAAAGAAGCCTTATTACTAAAGAGAAGATTTGCTCTGAATATTCGTCTTTAATGATTAGATTCAGTAAACATATCCTAGGATCTGCCAATATAGATATCTGACATATGTTATAGACACTACTTCCTTCCAGTATCGAAAAGGCTTTGGACATTTCCATAACATATGCAACAGATCTGCAGGCTCCTCCTGGCAGATCTGCAGCCTCCTTCCCTCCTTCCCCAACGCTGTAGTTTTTGAGGGGTATAATAAACTCTATGTAAAATAAACAATTGTGTTAGTTGTTGAGTAGGTGATAGTGATACCAGTGGAACATTTTCCAACATCCCTTGCCATAAGTCATCTGATATAACCCCTAGAGTCCTCTCCCACCCCCCCTACACTTAAGTCGCTGTCCTGATACCCATCCATCCATAAGTGCATCATATATTTTTGAAATTAAACCTTGCCTCCCAACTGAGTATCCCACCAATTTAATAAATTATGCCTTCATGTAAGGAAAAGGTGCAATTCTACTTTGTGCCTGAACAGCATGTCTTAAGTGTTTGATAAGTGAAATTCCTCTTGCAACATATGAAAATATTTAAAAATATTATTCTCAAATAGTTGATACATATAATTCAATCCATTAGTGATCCATATTTCAGTCCCCTCCAATTGATATAACTCTTTATAATTATTATTATACCAAATTGGTGTGAGTAAACTATACCCTTCATCGGGCAACGAAGGAGTGGCTTCGTAAGAAGCATTTCAAGGTCCTGGAGTCTCACCAGTCTCCAGATCTCAACCCCATAGAGAACCTTTGGAGGGAGTTGAAAGTCTGTGTTGCCCAGTGACAGCCCCAAAACATCACTGCTCTAGAGATCTGCATGGAGGAATGTGCCAACATACCAGCAACAGTGTGTGCCAACCTTGTGAAGACGTACAGGGCACGTTTGACCTCTGTCATTGCCAACAAAGGATATATAACAAAGTATTGAGATGACCTTTTGATATTGACCAAATACTTATTTTCCACCATAATTTGCAAATAAATTTGTTCCAAATCAGCCAATGTGATTTGTCTGGATTGGTTTTCTCATTTTGTCTCTCATAGTTGAGGTCTACCTATGATGCCAATTACAGGCCTCTCTCATCTTTTTAAGTGGGAGAACTTGCACAATTGGTGGCTGACTAAATACTTTTTTGCCCAACTGTAAGTTCTCATTACCTGCCACACTTTTCCCATAAAACCAACCGTTGAGTATTTATTAAAACCTTGAATCCAAACCTCGCTTCCAATTGAGAGGCAGGTGTAAAACGAGACAATATACTTGGAAAAGAGTTTTTGGTTCTGACCTCCCCATTCCATTGGCCCCGACCAGCCATATGTTGCAATTGGAAGGCCATAAAGTATAATTTAGGGTGAGGAACAGCTAATCCTCCCTTATCTTTGGGCATTTGTAGAATAGAAAGCATTATTCTAGCTGTCTTCCCCCTCCATATTAGGTCTCGAAAACAAAGTATCTATCTTTTTAAACCATTTCTGCGTGACCCAAATAGGAGAATTATGTAACACATATAACCGTTGTGGCCCCCATATAATTTTTATCAAGTTAACTCTGCCGATAACCGTAAGTGGTAATTTACACCAACTGTTACTTTTATGTTCACAGAACAAGGAACATAAAAAGTCGATTTAACTCTTGGCGCTAATGATTACCATCACACAATCCTCCAGGAGTAGTCTTTCTTGTAAATATCCACAGCTTTTAGAGAGGCTGCTCGTAAAAGAGACTTTGGGGTTCTCATCAGATACATAGAAGACAAAAGCAACTAAACGACAACCTCCTTGTGTGAAATCTTTTTTTATTTGAATAATAAAAACGGTTATAAATACTCACATTTATAAAATTTCAGTCACGCTTGTCAATAAGAGACCACAAGATCAGTGTCTAAGGAATGTTCCGCTCCGACTGTGTATAAAAAGCTGCCTCCGGTCACATCACCATACCATCATGCCACCGGCTGCTTTTAGGCTGGATTTACGCATTTTAGGCTGGATTTACGCATTTCAGGGGCATACCCCCTTCGTCAGAAGTGCACTTTGTGATTGGGCATCTATTTGGCAAATGCGGTTTAATGTTAATAAATGTTAAGGTTTGCACTTGGGTGCTAAAAACATGCATGCATCATCAGGGCAGCCATCAGAAATGTTGGGGCCCCTTACACGGCTTTAGGCCGGGCACCACCGCATCGCCGCCCCCCCTTTTCCCCCGCACCACCTACTACTACCATATTATATGCCTCAAGTCCAGCGGGTCACTAAGCCCAGAGTGCAGCTGGTCACTAAGCCCAGAGTGCAGCTGGTCACTAAGCCCAGAGTGCAGCTGGTCACTGTTTCATCTGTTATTTTTTCTGTAGCATAGGGATAAAATAAAAAACAAATGCAAGAGTGTGGAAAAATATTTGTTTGTTTGTAAATAACTTCACAATACTTTAAACCAAAAACATGAACTGTATATGATAAATAGGATAAATCAGAGAATACAATTAGCACTCCATTTAAAGTAACACATGCTTAAATATTCACTGGTCAAGGTGGAAAGAAATATTTGCTCCATTTTTAGATTTCTTTTGCCTTTAATTCTATAGAAAATGAAATAAATCTTGGAAGATAATGACAACTTTATGTCCATAAAAATTATGCCTCACTTTTGCTATCATAAAGAATAACACAATGTATTGATGTGTTAAAGTGGGCCTTTTACCCCCTTTGACTAAAATCCACATCAGCATGCAAGTCTGCATACTGATATGAAATCCTCCTACATTCATTAGCTAAGCAAACATATTTTTATTTAACTTAGTTTCTTTTTTTCCACTTCCTGGTCCACTTTGGCACAAATTATGCAATGGAATTATGCAAAGTGTTGCATCCTGGGAAGGTTACATCAGCAGTGCATTGCTGGGAAATCTCATCTGTAATCTCACCAGATCTCAAGAAAAGGCATTTTCCTCATCTGAGATGATGTGTATGGTCACATGTCCTAGTCACAAGTGCCAGAGTTCCAGCAAGTAAAGGGAGATTTATTAATCTGCCCTTAGTTAAAATGGCCACTGAGAAGAATGGGGAACAAAAAAAAAAGGTATGCATATATGTATAAACATTCTAAAGGTGCCTCTGTTATTTTGAAGATATGGGTAAAGTTCCTCTTTAACAGGCCTATAGCTGGCATGTAAAAATTGTTCACGAGCTTAACTGATAGTATACAAAATCTAGATGCAATAAAAAGAAATTCTTACATAAAAAAAACAATTTTCCCAAACTATAGATTATTATTAGTAAAAGAGCGTGAAAGAGTGCAATCAAATTGTTCCATGTAAGCAGTATCCTTAAAACAGAAGTTTAATACCTTTATTGTTTGACTGCCTAACCCCCCCCCCCCCCCCCCCCCCCCAAAAAAAAAAAAAGAGGCCATACACACTCAGGTTTGTATTATTCATCTTTATTTATAAAAGTATTACACAATCATCCAAACACGTCATACACCTAAAGGGGAGGAGCCAAGTCACGGAGTGTGAGATGTGTCCCCCTAGAGCAGTGGTTCTCAACCTTTCTAGGGCCGGGACCCCTTTGCCAAGTTGTGGTGACACAAGCCCCCCCCCCCCCCCCCCC
>NW_017309718.1:0-16297 GCF_000935625.1 Nanorana parkeri | reverse complement strand
TTTTTTGTCTCCCCCACCCCCCCCCCCCCCCCATCCTTCACAAATCAACATGCTAGTAACATTTTTAAATTAAACCTTTCCCTTTTTATTACATACAGAATCTCATCTCTGTATTTTAGACCCAGTACCATCATCGTTGGCTCCCTGTGCTTCTTTATGCAATGCAGGCAGATCATGGCTGGTGGGAAAGGCTGACAGGGTGAGGTACAAAGCTTCTTGATAATGTTACAGCACCCTTCACCAGTACCCCTTTTCAAAGCCCTGACATAAGCAGTGGGCTGGCTCTTTAAAATCTTTAACTGGTAAAAGATTGCATATTTCAAATTAGGTCAAAGTTGGTGTTCTGTGTCAGTAAATGCTGGACAGGTAAAAGGTGGGAAAAAAGGTGCCCTTTATTTAACTTTCAAACACTTGAATTAAAGGCTACAAAAGCAAAAATTAAAGGAATGCATAATTAATAAATGTAATAATTTTTGCTTTTAAGCCTAGAAAGCATTGCAACTGTATCATGGCTGCAAAGCTCAGGATCCCAGACATTCTCTCCCTGGCAGAGCTCTGTACTCCAAGGTACGGGGTTTCAGTCAGGAGAGATGGGGAAGGATAGCTGGACTTTGAGACTCTTCCACACAGCTAAGACTAGAAACAGTTAACACCCAGGAAACAGTTATATGCAAAATCTCTCCAGTCTCAGGATCTTATGTTTGTAACTATGCAGAGCTTCCTAGGTCTCCTGGTGGCTTCCCTCACTAGTCTCCTTGTGCAGTCGCTCATTTGTAGCAACCCTGCTTTAAGCAGGAGTGTCTATTTAAATTTAGAAGATGTCAGACTGTAGTCAGGTTGATTGTGATTGATTGATTGTGATTGATTGATTGAATTGAGTTTTTAATTTCTGATGTTTTTTCTAAGCTCTGCTGATTGTTTGCTTCTACCTTCAGCTGGAGGTGTGTATCTTGGCAAAAGTGTGGGAAGCTGCACTAATCAAAGTGAGCAATGTTTGTATCAACCACTAGAAGGTTTGTTACAATTGGTACATGCTAGGAAAGGGTATAAATGTTCAGGAGTTACCTTGGGAAGTCAGTCTCCAGTTAGGTTGTGGTCTGGGGGAGTGGTGTGTGGATTGTCTGAGCTTTGCAGGCTGGCTGCCTAGGGAGGATGGCCATGTGCTTAGACTGAGGCCTGGGACTTAGGCCCCATTCACACCTATGCGTATTGTAATATGCGCGTCTGTCGCGCGACCGTCACGCGTTTTTTTTACCGCGATTCACGGTAAAAAAGTCGCGCGACCGTCGCGCGATTCCAAAGGCTACTTGGCAGTATACAAATGGAAAACGCCCTACAAAACGGACCAATACGCAGCAAAAAACGCTCCGGGACCTTTTCATGCGTGGGCCGTTTTGTAGTGCGTTCGGGACGGGCGGAAATACGGACAGGTGGGAACGATACCATTGACTACAATGCTATTTATTTTTTTGACCGTTTTGTAGAGCGTTCATCGAGCGTAGGACTCGCTACAAAACGGTCAGGTGTGAATGGGGCCTTAGGCCTAATGTTTTAAAAATCTGGGGATGAAGCAATGAAGGAACTACATTATGAACAAGTTGGGTAGCAACTTGGTCTTTTACTGAATGATGTCAAATCTCTTCTCAATGGACTAGTAGCTATAGCATCAAGTATTATATAGCCAGGAGCTAAAGTTACAGATTACTGGGTTGGCTTAAAGGTCTTTTATCTGTGAAGACTGAAAATAATGCATTCTTTCATTTTTGGAGTCTGCAACATGATTGGGTTCCCTGACAGGTTCCCTGCTCCCAAAGTTGTTTAATAAAGTTCTAGTCAAGTATTAGAACATCGGTGTGGAAGTCAGTTGATTGGTTGCCATTCGAGGCTCAATAAGTGCTTTTGGAGCAGCTATGGAACTATGAACCCTAGACAGGCTAGGAGAGACAATCTATCCAGTGGCTCTGTAAGGCCGTAGCCAGAAGTTTGCACGCTACTGTGCATGCATGAGTTCCATCCTTCCTTGTTGCCGGAAAATGTGCGCTAGTGCATACCCGCTCACAGCAGAAAGTGGCGCACAGGAAGTGACACTTTTCTCTCTAATAGATGGTCCTATTTAAACCAGCAGGCCCAACTGATCAGTGCTGAATGGTCTTTCAGCTTGTGCTTTGTGTTCCTGCTATTTGTTTGCCTGTTGCCTTGACTTGGATTGCTGCTGACCTTGATTGACTGCTGCCTGCCCCTGGCCTCTGCCTGCTCCTTCTGTACCATGCTGACCATCTCGCTTGACCCCTGGCACGTTTGACATCGGTCCAGTCTCCACTACTATCCTCGCTGACATCTCAGCTGCCAACCAGCCCTGCTCATCCTTCCAGGGACCCAGTGGCCGGACTTTTATCACGCACTGTGTCTGAACACCTTGGCACCCGTGCTCCTCTCGGTCTACTCCCCCCCACTGTTCCCACTCCCAGGGGTGTGAAACAAGAGCCGCAAGGGAGGCCTCCTCAGCCAATCGTTCCTCCCCCAGGTACAAGATAGGCTCCTTCAATAGTGACTGATACACACTCTTGGTGAATGGGCTGTTCTTGATAGATTTAGAACTGTGATACTTTTTATGTTTCTTCATGGCTAATTTAACTGTACTTCAAAGGAAATCCAGTGACTTAAAAATCTTTTTTTATCCATCCCCCGACTTGTTTTTTTTAATCAGCTTTTGACAGAGTTGCTTGGGGTTGTTCATGTAGATTTTTTTTGTGTAGGTTATATCATGATGCAGGTTTGCCAAATGTTGGACCTTCCAGACATGTATGTTCTTTCACATTCAGTTATTTATTACTTTGATTAATGTAATTCACTATGTAGAGCTCTGTTTTCACTTTAACAATAAAAAGTATATTTCTGTTGATCAGTGTAAAAAAATAAAAATCATACAGTGTGATTCAGTGAGATACAATAAAATATGCACTCATCCAAGGAAGTGAATACGTTATATAAGCACTCTATGTGCTCCGCACTCAGCAAAGAGGATACCATGACATCAAAAGACAAACTTATCCAGAATTACAGTACATGAAAATCTAGCAGCAGAGAGGGTTTTTACATAGATTAACATACACTGAGGGAATTTTCAACACAATTGCAGATGTGTATTGGAACTCATTGCTGCTCCGGGTTGCTGAGGTGGGAAGAAGCCAACGCCACCTGGTATTCCCAGGCGGTCACCCATTCAGGTACTAACCACGCCCCACCCTGCCCTTTACCTAAAACTACAGGTTTAATGAATAATATCAAATAGGATTATTTTATCTACTGAAATATTTATTTTTGGATCCTGACCACTTTATGTTTTACTTGTTCTAACACTTCAGCTACCACTCAAATGGTTTACCTTAAAATAGAAATCATTAACAATGCATTGTGCTTTATAACTCTTGTGAGAAATTGTATCTATTCATCCATGGGTCCATTAATGCAGTGCTAGTCACTTTCTCTTGCGTAAAATACCAAACTGTGTAAGTATTTTCCTTTGTAGGTTTATTCCTGATGGATTATTTTTTGGGCTATAGCCTTAAAAATGGCAGCTTTGTTCATATTTTTAAAACATTTCCACATTAAGAAACATCTGTAAAATTGTCAAAGAAAGTTCCTATTCACCTAAAACTCTGGCATGCTTCTTGCAGCATTTTTACAACAAGTTTTACAAATGTGTATATGAAAACAGATATAAAATTCGGTTTTCATCACAGCATATTGGAGATCTGCGATTCCAAACCATGACATTTAAACTACCTCTTGTTAGAGAAAAATTACTAATGCAAATTACAGACTAGGGGGCGAATTTATGAAAATCATGTTCAAAACATGCCTACTCCAGAAAATATTGCACCATGACACACGCTTATTACTGCGCATATAGTGGCATGGCATGCAACAAGCTAATAAATGTCAAAGATCAAACTTCTTCATGTAATCACTGGTAAATGTTATAGTACTAACCAAATATTAGGAAATATCTGACAAAAATGGATTGCTGCTTGATGTGAAATGCCATCACATACGATTGCAGGAAGGCAAGCATATTGTGCATGTCGTAACATGCATCTTCATGGTATCTGTCTAACTGTTTTATACACTTGGCAGACTCCTACAAAAGTGTACTTTCTTATAAGACCCATAGCTATCAAATGCTCGTTCTTCTGCGCATACTGTTTGTTGCATATTCTTTTTAGCCAATTATTAGCCATAATTAAGTCCCTTAGTTTTCTTTGTAAAGTAGTCTATTTACCTTTCTAAAAGTAACTTCTATATAGTGGATGGCAGCTCATTTCTCTCTATAGGCTAAGTTATCTTTTTTTTTCCTCAGCAGCAGGAAACTTGCATCTTGAAGGGAAATGTGTCAAGATCAGATGAATAAAAAAATACCAACAAAAAAATTGCTATTATCATTGCTTAAGTAGGGTAAACACATTTATATTGTTTTCAACCTGCAGGCTAAAGGAAAAAAATTATAACAGATTCCTCTATCCACGCTAACCAGCATGGATGGATGAATCTCCCACTGTGCACTTTGAATTCTGACAGTGGTATGGTTCCAATGAGGATTTTCCAACATGTTCCTTCGAGAATAGTTGATCAACTTCTGTCGATGGGGTTTAGGGCCACCATCGGATCAAATATATTCAGCAGGAAATTTACTGTGTACCCAACTTTAACAGCGCCTAAAACACCCCCCCCCGCCCATTTCCTCACATTCACCTACAGTGCTTATCTAACCCCAGGAATATGACAGCTTACAAGGTAGTGGCGTGTCCAAGTTGAAGATGCTTGTTCATGATAATATCACTGGAGAATGTAAAACATGGATGCTAGATTACACTATGCAATGTGGTATTCTTACTTAATTTTGCCTTGTGTGGCGTTTTGCTTTATAAATAAACAATTCTCTGAGTGTTTCAAGCCCTTGGTGTCCAGATCCAGATTCCAGCAGTCCCCAGCCATGCAACAGCCTAAAACACCTTCTCCTCTGGTTCATCTATTATTTTGGAATTTCCCACATGCGCACAGTCCTCTACATCCTCAACCACCTTCACACATATCTATCAATATAGATGACAAACATAGGTACCTGCATTTCCTTTTGTTTACAGAAGTTTAATGTACTAACTCTTTTGTGAAAAGGAACACAATCTACTCTTGGAAGAACTCCACTCTTGTGTATCTTAAAAGCTAAAGCAATGTTAAAAATTCCTGAAAGAAAACTAAGCCACAAGTGTGAAATGTTAAAACTGTAAAATTTTTATACATTAAAAAAAATTGAGAATATAAAATATATAAGAACAAAAAAAAGACAAATTAAAGAAAATTCAAACAAACTGGCCACTCTTCAGAAGGCCCAATCCCTAGACTTCGCTCCAGTTGGGAGATCCTGTGGTGCATCTAAACAAAGGCCTCCTGGACCTCCACTGGAGTCAGTTGGTCGAGCACTGTTTTTGAAAATTACAACAAAGTGTCACGTACCTTTGAGGAGTCTGATGTGACGAGGTCAGCCTCATTAACAACTCTGGTCCCAGGGCACATGAATGGGGTACAGGGGCGCAGAGGGGCACGAGTGCGGCTGATGATGACTCTTCCAGGCAACAGTCAACGTGATGCTGGTAGACCCTGGGCAAGGTTCTGGTTCAGAAGAAAAGCATTTCAGGAATGGTCTCCAGGCAATCCATGGGCAAGGCAGGCCGAGTCATTAACAGGTGGACAGCGAGATACAAAGATGAAAAGCAGGGACGTAGTCAGGAACAGGCCAAGGTCATCAATGTGCGGACAATGCAGTACAAGTGTAAGGCAGAAGCGGTGGTCAGAAGCAAGACAAGGTTCAGGAATTTAGAAGAGCAGTGGGAGGTCAAGACAAGCCAGGTCAGTAACAGGTAGACAGATCAGAATGCAGGAACACGGGTAAGCTGACAATTGAATAGCACATGAGGACTGGACGTCACAGCCTAAAAAGCCCTAGGGGCGCCAAAGCTTAAGTTACACATCAGCGTGCGCAAATTGCACGGCCAAGCAGAGAAGTAGAACCTGGGAAAGCTCTATGAGCAAAACCAGGTGCATGTGCAAACTGCTGAGCACGAACTCTGGTTCTGGCTTTCTGACACAAAGACAGATAAAATACATGCTAATATGCTACCCAACAATAACAGTATATTTCCACTTATGCTAGGGTGAGGTTACAATACTGAATAACTTACCTGTGCATTTCACCAAAAGGTCTGGTCTGGCTAACTGAGCCCACAAATTCAGTAGCTTTCTGACATTCCTTGCTAATTAACTGGGATAGGTTAGCTTATTGTACTTGTTAGAGAAAGAAAAGCCAAAGCAGACACATATCCAATTTTGAAAGTTAACTGGCTATTTGGCAAACATTACACCAGTCCTTGTCCTTGTCACACCTACACAGCTGCACCAAAGTCCAATTTAATCATCTATTGTGGTGGGGATTAAATCTGGTCCACTGAGTGTGTCTGATCATATACATTGGTGTTATTCTTTTCAAGCATGGTAGTAGCAAGGGCCAGACTGGCCATTGGCAAACCAGGCACTTGCCTGGTGGGCCGAGGTGACCCAGGCCGGGTGGCAAAAACATGCAACAGCAGCGCAGTGCACAATTATGCAGGCAGATTAGGTGGCTGCTCGCTGGGGCCTCAGCTGTGAGGACCCAGCGAGAGGCCACTTGATTAGAGACCCACCTCTAGCTGTGTTCCTGCACCTCATACATGGCCAGTTCAGAACACTGGCCCACACAGGTTCCTCTCCTGAGACCTTCCGCCCGGATCCTGTAAGATTGGAGAAGAAATCTTATGGATGGCCCCGATTCTGATCCTTTGATTATGCAGGCAGTAATAATTGTAGTTCTAGCTCTGTCCCCTTTGTCTCAGCCCACTGCATCACTACCCACTTTCATGGACTGGGGTCCGTATCCACAAAGAGAGAAAATCCAGCAGATTACAGGCTAGGAAAAAAACGGACAATCCGTGTCGTTACGTTTCCCAGAGGAGATAGAGTCTTTCTGTGTAAAGCTTGAGATTGCTATATGTATAAAGTCACTCGCACCCCAATAGAATTTCAAGTCAAAAACGGTTTATTGACTTGATTGCTATACATATACTTCTCTTGGATTGCAGAGGCATCTGCAGTCACTTTGTTACCCACCCGACTCAAAGGGTATTATGCGGTCAGGAGTGAGATGGGTACACTGGATTTTAAGCTTGAGATTGCTTTACCTAATCTCTCAGGTTGGATAAACGAAAGTTTCACGATACCACAGATGCCAGATCGGAGATGGTCCGCACCTATCAAGAATTGACGCATGGAAAATACGTGTATAAACGAACTAGATCAATGTCGGGGATACAATTTTTTTCCCTTCTATTAAATACTCCTAAGGGAAAACTCGAAGAAGAGTGACTGTAAAGCCGCCCCCTTATAGTTGCCTAATCGCCCCCCCTTTTTTTAGGTAACTGTATGGGAACATTATGCTGGTAATAGGAGAAATCAAGTTATTTCAGAATCATTAAGGCACCCCTGTATCTAATAAACCGGGAGGAATAATGCGTGTTGGCGTTTTGGGGCACTCACAGCCCTCCTTTTGAATATTGATCTCTATCTTTCTTTTCTTCTTTTTGGGAAGGGGAGATAAAGATTTTTTATGCACTGGTGTGCATTAGTATTATATATTTTTCACTGTCTTTCATTAAGTATAAGACAGTATTTTTAGTAATGTTTGGTAAAGTTAAAGTAATTTTGTTGTGTCTATGGGGTAATTTGTTTTGTTATGTCCCGGATCGCCGCTATGCGATCCGGGCTGGCTGGATCAGGCAGACGCGCCCTCCAATCAGGCACTGTAGAGGGCTGCTCGCAGTGGCCTCAGAGGAGCGAGCGGCCGCCCGATGACAGTCGGGTGAATGTGGCAGAGAGAAGGAGCCAGGGGCTTCATTTAGCGGGGGTCGTGACGGCGCCCCCCCTCAGTCCTGCGCCCGGGGCAAGTGCCCCCCCTGCCCCCCCGGTTGTTACGCCACTGGATGGAACTATTCTATTTAGGGAATAAATGGCTACGATCAATCTACTAACATATAATGTGAGGGGACTTAACACTCAGAGTAAACGACATCAAGTGATGAGGGAATGGAAACGGATGGCTGGACATATAGTTTTTTTGCAGGAAACATATTTGACACATACCACTACTATCAGACTCAGTAAGAATATATTTTCACACTGGTATTATAGCTTATCAGATACTAATAGAGCCAAAGGGGTGGCTATTGGTATTCATAAAAATATCCCATTTACATATTTGAATATGTAGATAGATAAACAGGTTAGATATCTATTTATTAAGGGATCTAGAAATAACACAATGTGCACACTGGTTAACATACAGTATATTGTCCGAATCAAGAACAGATTTCCTATAGCTCTAATGTTCTCTCACGCCGGATTGGCTTTGCAGAAAGGATGCGAACAGTCTCGAGCGATCTGAATGTCGCGCTCGAACCTTTGATTGATACTTCAGCCGTACATTCTAATATATCTCATACAAAAGACTAGCAACTCTGAAAAAACTCCTAAATAGGATGCAATTAGTAGATACAGGGAGAATCCTGCACCCAAAGGATAGGAATGATTCGGGCATACAATGGGGTAATAAACCAGGAAAAGTATTATCTAGATCACTGAACCACAGGAAGACGCAGACCTATATCCCTAAAATTAAAACAACAGATTCTATGGCATTTCCCCGCTGGGGAATTTAAAGAATTTTATTCTACACTATATAATGTTTCAGAAAAATTTACGCAAAAAATATTAGATCATAGACAGTAGGCGATAAAAGGGTACTTGGATAGGGGTAAATTGCCATCACTCCCAGTTGATTCCCTAAGAAAATTGGAAAAGGAGATAGAGGTTGGGGAATTGGAGAGTAGTCTCTCTGAAATGGCAAAAGGAAAAGCGCCAGGCCCTGATGGCCTAACATTGGCTTATTATTTAACTTTTAAAGACGTATTAGCTAAATATGTGAATTAATTAACAGCAGATGGTAAGCTTAGACCAGAAACTACTTTAGCACATATAACAGTAATTCCCAAACTGGATAAAGACCCTACGAGTTGTGGGAGTTATAGACCAATATCATTATTAAATATGGAAATTAAGCTGTTTGCCAAGGTTTTGGCAAGGAGACTCTTACCATTGATATCACAATTTATCTCTTCTGACCAAACTGGATTCATCAATGAATTTTTTGCTGGTGCACATGTCTACTATCAACAGACGCAGAAAAAGCGTTTGATAGGGTGGCTTGGGAGTTAATGGTACAGTTAGCGAGGGATTTACACGTCAAAGCTGCCCACTCTCTCCCTTATTATTTGCGATATCATTGGAACTTTTTTGGCAAATATAAGAGAAAATAACGATATTCATGGTGTGGTTATAGGAAACAACAAACATAAGTATTCAGCTTATGCGGATGATATATTGGTTTTATAACCAACAACCCAGAATATCTATCCCAAACTTAATAGCTGCATTTCGATAATATGGGGGGGCTATCTCATTTTAAGATTAACCTTGATAAATCAGAGATATTAAATATTAGCCTGCCTTCTAGGGAGGTGATCTCTTTGCGATCAAGGATACAGCTGTTACAGGGTCGCTGGGTGCAACAGCTGCTCTGGGATCACTGGGTGACATGGCTGCACTGAGAGCACTAGATGACATGGCTCCCCCAGGATCACAGGGTGGCTCGGCTGCCATGAGATCACTGGGTGACATGGTTGCCCAGAGAGCACTAGGTGACATGGCTTCCAAGGGATCAATGGGTGACACGGCTGCCCTGGGGTCACTGGGTGACATGACGGCTCAAGCACACTTGGGGTACATGAACACAAGCAGCAAGGGAAGCTCGGAGGTAGGCCCAGACTGGCTATCGGGCATACTGGGCACTTACCCAGTGGGCTGAGGTGAGCCTTGACCACTGGGTGATGAAAACAATTAGGCAGTGCAACTCTGAACACAATTATGCAGGCAAATGAGGTGGCCACTGTGTTCCCAGCTCCTCATACATACCTGTCCTGCACAGCTCCCCCTGCCGAGACCCTCCACCTGAATCCTGTACGGGAGTAGAAGAGGACAGAGCCCTTAAAGCAGATCTTTAAATTCAAAATCAAATTCTACCAATGCATCCCTCTATGTATGATGACTAATAATAACATAGACATGTCAGATGTAAAATGCTGTGATTTTGAAATACTTACACTGAAATACTTACACTTCCTGCTTTGAAAGGGAAAAAAGACTTCAGTTTGCCAAAGCAATGCAGACTGGGATTACCTTGTCATCAGCAGGCTACTGGGAAGGTTACATCAGCAGAGCATTGCTGGGAAATTTCATCTGTAATATCATGAGATATCAGGGAAAGGCATTTTCCTCCCGACATGTGCATGGTCACATGTCCTAGTCACATGTGCCAGAGTTCTAGGAAGTAAAGGGAGATCTAGTAATCTGCCCTTAGTTAAAATGGCCAGAAGAAGACTGGGGAAGAAAAGAGAAATAAGGTATGCAAAGAATACAACGCCTGCAATTATCTCGATGTATGTGTTTTTTCAGATTGTCATTACTAAACATTTCTAAAGATGCGTTTGTTGTTGTTTTTTTTAAGATATGGGTAAAGTTCCGCTTTAATGTCACTCATGCCAAAAAAAACATGGATCTCAGAAACAATTTGTGACTTTTTCAGACACTTTGTGCTTTGGCTCATTTACCAAGTCACCAAGCTTTCTCTCCTGGCTGTCTCTCCTTGCTCTCTCCTGTATATTGTCCCCAAGAAAAAAATTGCAGCGTGGTGCTAGGGTTTTGGAGCTTTGTTTGAAGCAGTGGCAGCCCTAGCAGTGGCAGTCCAGTGGTGGCGGTCCTAGAGCTCCCTTGTATATCAGCATGCATAAGTATCAGGAACGAGATCAGCTTATATAGATTTTCCATGCTTTAATGTCAGTCAGTTGTTATCAGTGGAGCTTGTTTACACTCTTTATAAATCATCAGTATTCACTGCTTGGTGGGTGTTGCACATAACGGTTATTATAATGCACCCTTGATTGCACTTCTGTGTTTGGCTCCGCTCCAAATTGGGATGGGGCATGATGGGGGGGTCACGTGATTGGGCTACTTAGTTCAAAATGCCCAGGCCTATTTTTGTCCGCATCCAGGCCTGGTAGTAGCAGATGTCTTAATAAATATTCTTCCATGTTGTTTAACATGAATGTTTGAATCTGTTAATTTAGTAGTGATCAGTACATGAGCCAAAGAGAGAAACTGGAAACATGTTGGGCTATCTTCAAAATTCCAAACCTATCGAAAGGTGACAAATAAAACACACTCACCCGCAGGATCTCCCCCCAGAAACTCAGGAGGAGATTGGGCCTCCTCGGGAGTTGGCGACTGCTGGCTGCATAGGAGGAAGAAGCACAAAATAAAATAAAAAAAAGCCATGACATGAGTTGTCATCAAAACACACATGGTAACGCATAGTCATATTTGTGTCATGACCAGCTGTGGACACACTCTGTTAGAACAAATAGTGATGAGTTGTTTCACCTCTTGTCCCCAAGACTTAAACTATTTGCTCTGATCAGGTGATGCCACCGGCTGGCCCCCAGGAACAAGGAGGAGAAGTACTGACTGATGTCAAGGTGCAAAACAAAAACAGAGAGCAGATCTAAAAGCCTGAGGTTCCCCCCAATTCATACCAGACCCTTTAGGTCTGGTAGGAATGTTAGGAGAATGCTAATTCAAAAGCAAAGGAAAAAAAAAAACTTTAAATATTAGTTGACTTGGCCGAGATTTGAACCTAGGACGTCAGCAATGGGAATCCTTTGCTCTAACCTCTACACTATAGCCTCTGTACGCTAAGCATACATGTGTTGTAGAGGTAAAATGGTGTCAATGGTGCAACGAAATTCGTCCAATAACGAATTTCGGGAAATCGGGAATTTCGGATTCGTTTGCATTCGTCTTAGCTGTAATTCGGAATTCGGATGCATCCGAATCTCCGAATTTCCGAAAATTCGTCCAAAACGAATTTCGGAACGAACCGAATCGCACATGCCTAATATCTAGGACAGGCTATTTATCTGCAGTGCTGGTGACTTGATTTTCCACCCCCATCCAACCTGTGCCCTCAGATGGCTGCTTGTGTTGCCTTACAGTTGCTCTGGCCCTGCATCTATGGTATAGAAAGATACCTATTAGCAGTGATGATTGATTCATCTTTTTTGTTTTCTTTAACATTTTAATGCAAATCTTCCTGATCTGTGCATTTTCATACAATTCAACAATCCAGGTAATTATGGCTTATGAACTGCATGAATTTATATATCCTAGACACATCTTTATGCATCTATATATTTAACCCCTTCGTGACTGACGACGTACAGTGTACGTCGCCAGCATCGGGGCTTCCGACGTTGAGTTGCGCTAATATTGCGCAACATAAAAATTTGCAACTACCACCATTTTATTCTATAGGGTCTTGGCATTCAGAAAATATATAATGTTGGGGGGTTTTAAGTAATTTTCAGGCCTAAAATGTGGAATATAACATGGGTGCAAAAAATGAAAAAAAGGCCTCAGTCATGAAGGGGTTAAGCAAATCATACAAAATACAATATACAGTAAAGCATTATGCCAGAATTGCAAGTCAGTTTTCTTCTTAGATCGGGTTTGAAGGAAAGAAAGCATAAATATAATTTAAATATCTTTTTTTCTATGTATAGGTTGTACTTGTAATTGGGGCAGCCATATTTTCTGTATATATGCAGGCCCTGCTTTCTGCTTTGCAGTGTTACAAAATAATTGTATTTTACAGTCTATTCTAATAATGCAAATCTAATGAGTTGGCTAACTGAAAACACTTTTCTAGCTCAGATCTTTTGGCAGATATACTAAAGGAGTTGAGAACTACATTTTCTAAATAATCCCTTCAATTATTCAATCGTGTGAAAAGAAAATCCCTGTTCACCTATTTCATCTGTACATAATTGGATAATTAAAGTGAATATTCACACAATTTATAGTGCGAACATTCTTAACGCCTTTAGTAAAAAAGCCTCCTTATCTCAATCTCTAAAAGACCCTGAGAGCTTCATCTAGGAGGTTAATCTGCAAATATCTACATTATTACAATAATAAGAACTTAAAAAGAAAACATTTAAATATGTAAAGCTGTCCATATACATTACAATCTGATTCCAATAACATGAGGGGCTACCTAAGCAACATTACATAGTTATGGTGATTACAGAATTTTAAGAGCAAAGCAGCAACGGTCTGTGAGAAGATCCAAATCAGATAAAAGGTTTATTTGACGCACGCGTGTGGGGAAAAGCCTTGGTCTGTCAGGCCAATTCCAAAAACCTCCTAGAATGGCAATTTCTCCAAACAGTAAGGGGGTTATTCAGGAAGGAGCCGAAGGATCCAGCCGTAGCATCGCTTAATCCTTCAGTTCTCTTTGGCCGCTGGAGCCCTTCGGTACAGTCGAACCGAAGGGTTGCTGTACGGGCTATTCACTGTAGCCCGTACAGCAGCCGAAGGCTCAAGTGAGCTGAAGTGACAGCCAAAGCAGGGCGAACGGCAGCAAGTGAGCTGCCGGAGCTTCGGCTCAGCCGATCCAGATGTTGTATTAGCCGAGTCGAAGTCCTTCTGCACTGAGTCGAAGTCCTTCTGACCAAAGTGCAGCCGAAGACAGCCAATGTACGGCTGATTTTAGCCAATGTACGGCTGATTTTAGCCAATGTACGGCTGATTTTAGCCAATGTACGGCTGATTTTAGCCAATGTACGGCTGATTTTAGCCAATGTACGGCTGAAATCAGCCGTACAAGCCAGAAGTGAAGAGCCGAACATAGTTCGGGAAACTTCACATCGGCACCTTAGTAAATAACCCTCTAAAAGTGGTAACCCCGTGCCACACACCCGGCATCTTCCCAGTTCCTTCCCTGTGAGCGCTTTTTACCGGTGAGAAATTCAAAAGTAAGAAAATAGAAAAATAAATAAAAATACTGAGATAAACATACCACCAGGGAGGTTAATATAGTAATAAATAAAAACCGTAGTAGTGATTAAATACCACCAAAAGAAACCTGTCTCCAAAAAATGGTATAAAACTCATTTCACTACAGCGTTGCATGACGGAATAAATGTAATTCAAAGTACCGCAGCGCTGAATACTGAAAAAAGGCCTGGACAGGAAGGAGAACTATGAGGTCAGTGATTTTCACTCAACCTCATAGTTCGAGCCGACATGTGACAATGAAACTGTCACACGTCAGCTCAATAGATCGGGAAGTGAGCGAACCCAAACCATCGCTCGCTCACTTCTCAATCCTGTCCCTGCAGAAAGCCGTGACTTTCACTCACGGCTCCCTGCAGGGATTCCCTAAATAGGCAATCATGCGGCTGGGTGAATCTCGACAGTAATGTTGGGATCCGTCCCGGCTGCGGCGGTCTCAGTATACCAGGAGCTATAGCTCACGGTATACTGAGCTTTGGGTCACGGGAGGATGCTAGTTTATGTCCTCCTGTGACCCTGAGGAGAACTATGGGGAAAAACACTGACCCTATACTTCTCCTTTAACACCCCGGTCAGTAAGTGGTTAAATCTTGAAAAGACGCTATATTTGTGTTATGTATTTTCCGCAACTTTTCTCCTGGGAGTGCTCAGCAAATAAAACTACAAAAACCTACTAAAACGACTGGTGCCCATCTTGCTTTTGAACCACTACATGCCAAGGATCCTACCCTGCCTAGGAGCTACTGTACATATCAATGTTAGTGAATTAGGACACAGTGTACCTTTTTATGCCACTTGGGAGTCATCTCAGATGACCCTGGGGGTAAGAGTACACCTGAAGATACAGTATATACACTGAATATGTACTGCAGTTACAAGTAACCACATTCCTATTTTGATTTTCAGCTGTTAAAATAATCTGTTTAAATAAACATTACCTTTATGTCTGAGGTTATAAAGAAGTTGTGCTGTTTAAAACACATGCTAATTTCACTGAAATCATGTTTTGCATGATCTGTGACCTTAGGTTATATGGACAATGTGCATGTTTAGTCACCATCTGCTTCTGGGACAGATGAGAACAGTACACTGCTTAATCCCAAAGCGATGAATTATACAAGGGCTGCCAATGTGAGCTGAGGCTAGCATATTACAAGTTGCATATCTAAATATTGTAAGGATTAGCATACATGATTTCATATGCTGTGATAAAGACTGTTGAAATATTACTAATTTAAAATACAGCTGGAATGAACAAATCAGATCCTCCCCTGAGTCCCCATTGAGCACAATTATTATTCAGTGGATGTTGTCTGAACCCCCATAATTGCATGAGGCAGTATCATGCAGAGCTGGCTAAATGTTTATTATTAATGAATAGAGAACTGAAGAAAAGGGGGATAGCAAACCTGGTAAATTTTTCAGCACATTAGATCTAACACACAACTGTCTCCAAATGTATTAATCCCAATGCCATGTACATAGTCTACTATATTTTAATTGTAGCCCCTATATAATATACATATATGTGCTATCACCGCGATTCTTGTTCCTAACTGTAAGGAGTTAATTTGTCACTGTGTGTGATCTGAAGCAGAGATTTGTGGGGATTGCGGTGCAGAGCTGACACTGGGGATTGTTAATAGAGCTTTTGTGAACTACGACTCCCAGAATGCTGTGCGAGAGGAAGGAGGAAGGGCTATGGATGGCAGTGACTGAGCGTGCCCAGTCTGACTGGGGGATCTGGAGGAGACAGGCCTGTGTGTGAGGCACTGTGTGAATTAGGACTGCAGGCAACAGAACTGAGTGATTCCCACTGACAGTTTGGGACACACAGAATCGGTACAGCCGCATCCTGAAAGACTGATGTTCATCTGCTAAACCGGAGAGACTTTGTTTGAGCACCCGAACTGAGGCCTAGTCGCGTGGCTGAACCGGCCACCGGAGGAATCCAGCCTGCCCAGCTGAGTGAGTGGAGCCGACGGAGCTGACTGAGATCATTGCCAGGTACCCTAGATGACCCTAGACGGCCCTTAGACGATCCGAGATGTCCTGCCACAGGCCTTAGAAGACTACATCCTTTTCACAGACGTCGGTCTGAGGAAAGAGGGACATTCACATTCCACAGACAATCATCCTCCATATCCCAAAGGGACACTGGAAGTGGTGAGAGGCCTTTGGCCAT
>NW_017309717.1:45875-49836 GCF_000935625.1 Nanorana parkeri | reverse complement strand
TCCTCAACTGCGTCCTCCTCCACATAGACCCACCAGACCCAACTGTGTTCTGACTCCCAATCCAATGGACTTATTCTATGTCAACTGCACCCCCATTTCTTCTCCTCATGGACCCACCAGACCCAAGCTCCAGTCTTCATCCCCAACTCCTATGCCCCCGATCCATTGGACTTGTGGCTCATTCTATATGACCTGAACCCCGTGTCTTCTCCTCCACCTGGACAAGCCAAAGTCCATCACCTTCCAGCTACCGGAACCCGTCTCCAGCCCCTGAACATGAAAGCTCCATCTTCGGCAATGAACGGTCCCCCCTCGGCAATGAACGGTCCCCGCTCGGCAATGAACGGTCCCCCCCCCGGCAATGAACGGTCCCCCCCGGCAATGAACGGTCCCCCCCGGCAATGAACGGTCCCCCCCGGCAATGAACGGTCCCCCCCGGCAATGAACGGTCCCCCCCGGCAATGAACGGTCCCCCCCGGCAATGAACGGTCCCCCCCGGCAATGAACGGTCCCCCCCGGCAATGAACGGTCCCCCCCGGCAATGAACGGTCCCCCCCGGCAATGAACGGTCCCCCCCGGCAATGAACGGTCCCCCCCGGCAATGAACGGTCCCCCCCGGCAATGAACGGTCCCCCCCGGCAATGAACGGTCCCCCCCGGCAATGAACGGTCCCCCCCGGCAATGAACGGTCCCCCCCGGCAATGAACGGTCCCCCCCGGCAATGAACGGTCCCCCCCGGCAATGAACGGTCCCCCCCGGCAATGAACGGTCCCCCCCGGCAATGAACGGTCCCCCCCGGCAATGAACGGTCCCCCCCGGCAATGAACGGTCCCCCCCGGCAATGAACGGTCCCCCCCGGCAATGAACGGTCCCCCCCGGCAATGAACGGTCCCCCCCGGCAATGAACGGTCCCCCCCGGCAATGAACGGTCCCCCCCGGCAATGAACGGTCCCCCCCGGCAATGAACGGTCCCCCCCGGCAATGAACGGTCCCCCCCGGCAATGAACGGTCCCCCCCGGCAATGAACGGTCCCCCCCGGCAATGAACGGTCCCCCCCGGCAATGAACGGTCCCCCCCGGCAATGAACGGTCCCCCCCGGCAATGAACGGTCCCCCCCGGCAATGAACGGTCCCCCCCGGCAATGAACGGTCCCCCCCGGCAATGAACGGTCCCCCCCGGCAATGAACGGTCCCCCCCGGCAATGAACGGTCCCCCCCGGCAATGAACGGTCCCCCCCGGCAATGAACGGTCCCCCCCGGCAATGAACGGTCCCCCCCGGCAATGAACGGTCCCCCCCGGCAATGAACGGTCCCCCCCGGCAATGAACGGTCCCCCCCGGCAATGAACGGTCCCCCCCGGCAATGAACGGTCCCCCCCGGCAATGAACGGTCCCCCCCGGCAATGAACGGTCCCCCCCGGCAATGAACGGTCCCCCCCGGCAATGAACGGTCCCCCCCGGCAATGAACGGTCCCCCCCGGCAATGAACGGTCCCCCCCGGCAATGAACGGTCCCCCCCGGCAATGAACGGTCCCCCCCGGCAATGAACGGTCCCCCCCGGCAATGAACGGTCCCCCCCGGCAATGAACGGTCCCCCCCGGCAATGAACGGTCCCCCCCGGCAATGAACGGTCCCCCCCGGCAATGAACGGTCCCCCCCGGCAATGAACGGTCCCCCCCGGCAATGAACGGTCCCCCCCGGCAATGAACGGTCCCCCCCGGCAATGAACGGTCCCCCCCGGCAATGAACGGTCCCCCCCGGCAATGAACGGTCCCCCCCGGCAATGAACGGTCCCCCCCGGCAATGAACGGTCCCCCCCGGCAATGAACGGTCCCCCCCGGCAATGAACGGTCCCCCCCGGCAATGAACGGTCCCCCCCGGCAATGAACGGTCCCCCCCGGCAATGAACGGTCCCCCCCGGCAATGAACGGTCCCCCCCGGCAATGAACGGTCCCCCCCGGCAATGAACGGTCCCCCCCGGCAATGAACGGTCCCCCCCGGCAATGAACGGTCCCCCCCGGCAATGAACGGTCCCCCCCGGCAATGAACGGTCCCCCCCGGCAATGAACGGTCCCCCCCGGCAATGAACGGTCCCCCCCGGCAATGAACGGTCCCCCCCGGCAATGAACGGTCCCCCCCGGCAATGAACGGTCCCCCCCGGCAATGAACGGTCCCCCCCGGCAATGAACGGTCCCCCCCGGCAATGAACGGTCCCCCCCGGCAATGAACGGTCCCCCCCGGCAATGAACGGTCCCCCCCGGCAATGAACGGTCCCCCCCGGCAATGAACGGTCCCCCCCGGCAATGAACGGTCCCCCCCGGCAATGAACGGTCCCCCCCGGCAATGAACGGTCCCCCCCGGCAATGAACGGTCCCCCCCGGCAATGAACGGTCCCCCCCGGCAATGAACGGTCCCCCCCGGCAATGAACGGTCCCCCCCGGCAATGAACGGTCCCCCCCGGCAATGAACGGTCCCCCCCGGCAATGAACGGTCCCCCCCGGCAATGAACGGTCCCCCCCGGCAATGAACGGTCCCCCCCGGCAATGAACGGTCCCCCCCGGCAATGAACGGTCCCCCCCGGCAATGAACGGTCCCCCCCGGCAATGAACGGTCCCCCCCGGCAATGAACGGTCCCCCCCGGCAATGAACGGTCCCCCCCGGCAATGAACGGTCCCCCCCGGCAATGAACGGTCCCCCCCGGCAATGAACGGTCCCCCCCGGCAATGAACGGTCCCCCCCGGCAATGAACGGTCCCCCCCGGCAATGAACGGTCCCCCCCGGCAATGAACGGTCCCCCCCGGCAATGAACGGTCCCCCCCGGCAATGAACGGTCCCCCCCGGCAATGAACGGTCCCCCCTCGGCAATGAACGGGCCCCCCTCGGCAATGAACGGTCCCCGCTCGGCAATGAACGGTCCCCCCTCGGCAATGTGACTGGATTGTGGTCCATCTTTGCACCTTCCAGCCTGCAGAGCTGAGGACCTTCCACTGAGGCGCCATTATACAACGTCTGTAACATGGTACTCACTCTCGGAACATATGACTCCCGCTGCATGCCGCGTGCCGGTGTTCTTGCAGCTGACGGCACGGTGGTGAGAACATTGCTGTAGAGACATCTCACTTCCAGAGCAGCGTACCCCACTCAGGACCATCTCCGTCACATTGCTGGCGTCCCAGTACCAGGTTTCCTGGGCGGAGACATTGAAACATAACAGGACCAGCAGAACAAACACCCAGAACCTCCGGCGGTCATTGTGAGGACATCCTCCAAGTATTGTGCACCCTTACATGTCACCGAGAGGTATGACCCCACCACATGACACCCCCAAGGTACTAACCTGCACCCTCCTCTATATGTTCCTGTGACCCTCCATCCTTCCCTGAGGTCCTCTCAGTCACACATACATGACATGGTAAGACCCTCCACTGTACGTACCGTGATGGCATGCAGAGAGTACCCCAAGCCGAGCTGCCGACAAGCCACCATTGCCTCTTTAGTGGTCCAGCCATCGCTGCACAGGTAACCCCAAGATGTTCCACGCTTCAGTTCCACGCGCCCTTCGTACTGCGTGCGCCCCCCAACAATGCGTATCTGTGAGCAGCCAGAGTGCGGCAAGCAGTGACATGGAGACACCAGACAAAGCAACATTCAGGTCAATGACATGGCGGCACAATGTGGACAGACACGGTGAGGTGGCACCGACTCTGGACATCAGACATGTGAGGTGACAACACTGAAGGGACATTTCATGATTACAGGAAGCAGAGACAAGTGATCAACAAAGCGAGAGGCTTCCTCAGGGACCCTAGGAGGCCCCGTGAAACACAGCATGCAGCAAGCGTACCTAGAACTGAACCACGTACATAAAGCAGCCCATCCACCAATGCCACGAGACACACACACGAGACACACACACACGAGACACACACACGAGACACACACACAATACAAAACCACACACAC
>NW_017309717.1:42294-45515 GCF_000935625.1 Nanorana parkeri | reverse complement strand
ACACACACACGAGACACACACACGAGACACACACACGAGACACACACACGAGACACACACACGAGACACACACACGAGACACACACACGAGACACACACAGGAGACACACAACGTCCCTTACACCACACAGAGACGAGAGCAGAGGCGGCGACATGCGTCCGGCAGACTGACACGGAGACTGACTCTCTCCGAGGAACCTTGTCTGGTCACTTTCTGGTTTTAGGAAGCGTTTTGTGGAGTGACTCCACTTCTGTATTGTGTCCTTCTATTCTGGAGGGTAGACCTGGTGTCAGACTGTGTGCACGTGGTAACAAAGCCGGATAGAAGAGAGTAGATGGAGGTTCAGTTCTTCAACCCTTGGGGTGGTATGGTAACAGCAAGGGTAACATGATGCAACAGTCTGTGTTTGGCCTACAGAGAGGGACGGGGGCGATGCATCTCGGCAACAGAAGAAGGCTTTCCAATCTATCTGACCACTTTCCCTACACAGCAAGCCTCTGCCAGCGGCGCAAGTGTGGTTTGCTGCTACCCCATGAACATTGGATGGCCGTATTGGGTGGTGGCAGCTGGTGCCCCATGGATACTGGATGGTTGTATTGGGTGGTGGCCGCTGGTGCCCCATGGACATTGGATGGATGTATTGGGTGGTGGCCGCTGGTACCCCATGGACATTGGATGGATGTATTGGGTGGTGGCCGCTGGTACCCCATGGACATTGGATGGATGTATTGGGTGGTGGCCGCTGGTACCCCATGGACATTGGATGGATGTATTGGGTGGTGGCCGCTGGTACCCCATGGACATTGGATGGATGTATTGGGTGGTGGCCGCTGGTACCCCATGGACATTGGATGGATGTATTGGGTGGTGGCCGCTGGTACCCCATGGACATTGGATGGATGTATTGGGTGGTGGCCGCTGGTACCCCATGGACATTGGATGGATGTATTGGGTGGTGGCCGCTGGTACCCCATGGACATTGGATGGATGTATTGGGTGGTGGCCGCTGGTACCCCATGGACATTGGATGGATGTATTGGGTGGTGGCCGCTGGTACCCCATGGACATTGGATGGATGTATTGGGTGGTGGCCGCTGGTACCCCATGGACATTGGATGGATGTATTGGGTGGTGGCCGCTGGTACCCCATGGACATTGGATGGATGTATTGGGTGGTGGCCGCTGGTACCCCATGGACATTGGATGGATGTATTGGGTGGTGGCCGCTGGTACCCCATGGACATTGGATGGATGTATTGGGTGGTGGCCGCTGGTACCCCATGGACATTGGATGGATGTATTGGGTGGTGGCCGCTGGTACCCCATGGACATTGGATGGATGTATTGGGTGGTGGCCGCTGGTACCCCATGGACATTGGATGGATGTATTGGGTGGTGGCCGCTGGTACCCCATGGACATTGGATGGATGTATTGGGTGGTGGCCGCTGGTACCCCATGGACATTGGATGGATGTATTGGGTGGTGGCCGCTGGTACCCCATGGACATTGGATGGATGTATTGGGTGGTGGCCGCTGGTACCCCATGGACATTGGATGGATGTATTGGGTGGTGGCCGCTGGTACCCCATGGACATTGGATGGATGTATTGGGTGGTGGCCGCTGGTACCCCATGGACATTGGATGGTTGGATTGGGTGGTGGCAGCTGGGGCCCCATGGACATTGGGTGGTGGCCGATGGTGCCCCATGGACATTGGATGGTTGTATTGGGTGGTGGCCGCTGGTACCCCATGGACATTGGATGGTTGTATTGGGTGGTGGCCGCTGGTGCCCCATGGACATTGGGTGGATGTATTGGGTGGTTTGTAGGGTTATCAGTGTCCCTAAGGTCTCTGATAATAGAAGATTAGGATGATGGGTAGTAGAAGTAGACAACCTATATCAGATGTTTCTCTGAAGATAGAACAGGAAGAGAAGCCACAGGTCATGATCTGTGATGAGTGAGCTGATAGAGAACAGACGGGCCCATTGTGTTCCTGGCCTTCCCTAATGTTGGTACTCTGCAGCTTCACATGTATGAAGGGACCTGGAGACCAGGAAGAAGAACATATGTATTCCTCGCAATGAAACATGGCGTCACCTTCTGCTTCCCTATGAGTAATGGAGGATTCCGGCTGCACAGGAAGGAGGAGAAGGTGCTCCCCGTCATGATGAATCAGTGTACACGGAGCTCAGGACGCGGTGAGGTTAGTAACCCCAACAAGCAGGTCTGAGAAGAGTGATGTGTCTGTATCAGCGGGGGTCTTACCATAACTTCTGTCTCTATACCCTAGGGGTGGACCCAATATTCTTCCTTCTGCTCCTCTCTGTGGATCCCACCCGATGAAATGGCTCCTCCAGTCCTACATGACATATAGCCCCCCCAGGCACCCTGCTTAGTGCTATGTACGTGTCCCCAATAATCTAAGGCAGCGTGAAGACCCTCCATACATTCCACGTACCTGCAGTGCACTGCTGACGAATCCGAGACCCAACTGCTGGCAGGCAACATTGGCCTCTCTGCTTCCCCAGCCTTCTCCACACAGCAGACCCCAGCGTTCTTGTCCTCGAGGTCCCCATAAAACCTCCACCCGCCCCTCATGCTGGGATCTCCCCCCTTGCAGGCGGATCTGAGAGTTAAGGGAGAAGGAGCCACATTGAGAAGAATGACGCTGCGGCACATACGACTCCATCTTTCCTTACCTCGGGCTCACACATCACAAGTGGAAGGTTTTCTCAGGCTGAAGATGGGAATTGGTCTTGTGGAGGACTCTGGACATGGACCTCCCTGGGCTCTATCTACCCCCCCTCCCCCCCCATGGCTTTAGTAATCTGTCAATGTTCTGCAAGTCAGAGGATTGAAGCATCGCCTGTGGGGGAGGAATACTTCCTACCAACCAACCTTCCATCCTAAGTCCAGATCATGGCACTGAGAACCTGACTAAGGGACCTCTGTGCTGGAGGGATTGGACTCAGGACCTCTGTGCTGGAGGGATTGGACTCAGGACCTCTGTGCTGGAAGGATTGGACTCAGGACCTCTGTGCTGGAAGGATTGGACTCAGGACCTCTGTGCTGGAAGGATTGGAGGGATTGGGCTCAGGACCTCTGTGCTGGAAGGATTGGACTCAGGACCTCTGTGCTGGAAGGATTGGAGGGATTGGGCTCAGGACCTCTGTGCTGGAAGGATTGGGCTCAGGACCTCTGTGCTGGAAGGATTGG
>NW_017309717.1:32721-35917 GCF_000935625.1 Nanorana parkeri | reverse complement strand
TGTATTGGGTGGTGGCCGCTGGTGCCACATGGACATTGGATGGTTGTATTGGGTGGTGGCCGCTGGTGCCCCATGGACATTGGGTGGATGTATTGGGTGGTGGCCGCTGGTGCCACATGGACATTGGATGGTTGTATTGGGTGGTGGCCGCTGGTGCCCCATGGACATTGGGTGGTGGCCGATGGTGCCCCATGGACATTGGATGGTTGTATTGGGTGGTGGCCGCTGGTACCCCATGGACATTGGATGGTTGTATTGGGTGGTGGCCGCTGGTGCCCCATGGACATTGGGTGGATGTATTGGGTGGTTTGTAGGGTTATCAGTGTCCCTAAGGTCTCTGATAATAGAAGATTAGGATGATGGGTAGTAGAAGTAGACAACCTATATCAGATGTTTCTCTGAAGATAGAACAGGAAGAGAAGCCACAGGTCATGATCTGTGATGAGTGAGCTGATAGAGAACAGACGGGCCCATTGTGTTCCTGGCCTTCCCTAATGTTGGTACTCTGCAGCTTCACATGTATGAAGGGACCTGGAGACCAGGAAGAAGAACATATGTATTCCTCGCAATGAAACATGGCGTCACCTTCTGCTTCCCTATGAGTAATGGAGGATTCCGGCTGCACAGGAAGGAGGAGAAGGTGCTCCCCGTCATGATGAATCAGTGTACACGGAGCTCAGGACGCGGTGAGGTTAGTAACCCCAACAAGCAGGTCTGAGAAGAGTGATGTGTCTGTATCAGCGGGGGTCTTACCATAACTTCTGTCTCTATACCCTAGGGGTGGACCCAATATTCTTCCTTCTGCTCCTCTCTGTGGATCCCACCCGATGAAATGGCTCCTCCAGTCCTACATGACATATAGCCCCCCCAGGCACCCTGCTTAGTGCTATGTACGTGTCCCCAATAATCTAAGGCAGCGTGAAGACCCTCCATACATTCCACGTACCTGCAGTGCACTGCTGACGAATCCGAGACCCAACTGCTGGCAGGCAACATTGGCCTCTCTGCTTCCCCAGCCTTCTCCACACAGCAGACCCCAGCGTTCTTGTCCTCGAGGTCCCCATAAAACCTCCACCCGCCCCTCATGCTGGGATCTCCCCCCTTGCAGGCGGATCTGAGAGTTAAGGGAGAAGGAGCCACATTGAGAAGAATGACGCTGCGGCACATACGACTCCATCTTTCCTTACCTCGGGCTCACACATCACAAGTGGAAGGTTTTCTCAGGCTGAAGATGGGAATTGGTCTTGTGGAGGACTCTGGACATGGACCTCCCTGGGCTCTATCTACCCCCCCTCCCCCCCCATGGCTTTAGTAATCTGTCAATGTTCTGCAAGTCAGAGGATTGAAGCATCGCCTGTGGGGGAGGAATACTTCCTACCAACCAACCTTCCATCCTAAGTCCAGATCATGGCACTGAGAACCTGACTAAGGGACCTCTGTGCTGGAGGGATTGGACTCAGGACCTCTGTGCTGGAGGGATTGGACTCAGGACCTCTGTGCTGGAAGGATTGGACTCAGGACCTCTGTGCTGGAAGGATTGGACTCAGGACCTCTGTGCTGGAAGGATTGGAGGGATTGGGCTCAGGACCTCTGTGCTGGAGGGATTGGGCTCAGGACCTCTGTGCTGGAAGGATTGGGCTCAGGACCTCTGTGCTGGAAGGATTGGAGGGATTGGGCTCAGGACCTCTGTGCTGGAAGGATTGGGCTCAGGACCTCTGTGCTGGAAGGATTGGAAGGATTGGGCTCAGGACCTCTGTGCTGGAAGGATTGGAGGGATTGGACTCAGGACCTCTGTGCTGGAGGGATTGGGCTCAGGACCTCTGTGCTGGAAGGATTGGACTCAGAACCTCTGTGCTGGAAGGATTGGGCTCAGGACCTCTGTGCTGGAAGGATTGGAGGGATTGGAGGCGCTCGCTGCTTTTTCAAACCTTTATCTCTCAACACATCTCGAAGGAAGGTCACTAAATCGGACAGGAAATGTTATATGTACTATTAGGACCATATCATGGTAACTTTGTGCGCTGGGCTGACCCTCAAAATCTTCCATCACCTCACCGGCCCACCTTCTTTCACAACACAATACTCTTCCAAAGAATCTTCCATCCCTTCCATATCTCCATAAACCCCTCACATGTCCCACCTCACACCACTCCATATATCCCTCCACCTCCATCACACAACACAATACCCTTCTGAAGAATCTTCCATCCCTTCCATATCTCCATAAACCCCTCACATGTCCCACCTCCTCCATCACACAGCGACCTCCAAAGTCCTCCCTCTTCTCGGCCTCAACAATCCAGGAAATGATTAGAAGTGACATTGCGACGGATGATAATCTTAGAGGGAAGCATGACGCTACTGACCGTGTTCTCATAGCCCATGTATGGAATGTTGCACTTGACGGAGGCGTCCTCGCTGTGCTTGCAGTCCTCCTGTGTAATGTTCTTGTACTGACAGTCAAAGAGGGAGTCCTCGGGGCCCGTACAGCGCACCTCATTCATGTGGATGGGGCCCATACCTGTGACAGAACAAGAAGAGGACATCTACCTCTGACCAGGTAACAGATGACACAATACCCGTATAGAAGGTTCCATGACCACAGACCTCTGTACTCCACCGTGATTGGATCGGAGTCTGCTGCCAGGTTCTGCCCCCTTCTCACATGGGACAACCCCCATTACACATGCCCAGCACTATGGGGGAGAAGGAATGTTTGACTTCCTGGAAGAACTTTTCATTGATTGTATAGATAGATGTCAGCGACTCAGAATGAAGAATTGGATCATTGCTCTGAGAGGTCCGAGGAAAGACCCCCCAATATCCACAGGAGTCAGGAGACACAATACTGGAGGAAGGGCAGAGGAATATGAAGCGGCAAGTTACGGACCCTCTATGAAGCTTCTACTTCCTGGAAGTCCTCCCCACAAAGAAGATATTTATAGAGACACGGTCACCCTGCAATGCCCCCCCCCAACCCCCCTATACTCGCCCTATACTCACCCTATACTCGCCCTATACTCCCCCTATACTCGCCCTATACTCCTCCCCCTATACTCCCCCTATCCTCGCCCTATACTCGCCCTATACGCGCCCTATACTCGCCCTATACTCCTCCCCCTATACTCCCCCTATACGCCCCCTATACTCACCCTATACGCCCCTACACTCCCCCTCTACTCACCCTACCCTCCCC
>NW_017309717.1:31561-31876 GCF_000935625.1 Nanorana parkeri | reverse complement strand
CCCTATACTCGCCCTATACTCCTCCCCCTATACTCGCCCTATACTCCCCCTATACTCGCCCTATACGCCCCCTATACTCGCCCTATACTCCTCCCCCTATACTCGCCCTATACTCGCCCTATACTCCCCCTATACTCACCCTATACTCACCCTATACTCACCCTATACTCCCCCTATACTCACCCTATACTCACCCTATACGCGCCCTATACTCCCCCTATACGCCCCTATACGCCCCTATACTCCCCCTATACTCGCCCTATACGCGCCCTATACTCACCCTATTCGCCCCTATACTCCCCCTTTCCTCGCCCT
>NW_017309717.1:22294-31312 GCF_000935625.1 Nanorana parkeri | reverse complement strand
CCCTATACTCCCCCTATACGCCCCCTATACGCCCCCTATACGCCCCCTATACGCCCCCTATACTCCCCTTACCTGAACTTGTTATTTAGGACAGACGTTGTCATGGTGTGGGTCTATTTCTTTTCTGCAGGGTATGTGTCCTGGTATGTTTCGGGGGGCAGTTAGAATTTGGGTCAAACTCTCCATTGACCCCCCAACCCAAGGTTACTGTGTCTCCTTTATACTCCCCCTCGCCCATTGCCCGCCATGCTCTGTGGTTCCTCCTGATGGCTGCTACACCACTACAGGACACAGTTGTGACATAAGAGCTGGAAGGAGGGGCCACAAAGCATGATGGGGGACCAGCAATGCCGCACTCCCGGAAGTGTCTTATGATGACTAGTGTCAGATCCTCGCAGTCACTCACCTTGCCCCATTCTTGCCCCTGTTAAAGCCTCTTTGGCACTTCCGAAGCCCAGCTGTCTACACACCACACTGGCGGCTTGGAGGTCCCATCGGTCATCACACACCGTTCCCCATTCTCCCTTCCTTAAGACTTCCACGCGGCCTTCTCCTGGACGAGAGCCTCCCTTCAGCCGGATGATCTCCTACAATGACAAGGATGGATAAACATGGCTAGTACTCTTCCTTCGGTAGATTCATGAATTCCGGCCCATTGGAGACCACCGACTGACCTCACGCTGCTGCTGTGACACCTTCTTCTTCTTCATGGTTGCCTGTGCCGGAGTTCCATGACCCACAAAGGCCGGTCCAACCGTGCAACTGATCACAACCGGGGCTCCATCTTGGCAGGCGTCTGTACTGTTCTCTTTGTAGAACTCAAAGGGACAGAGAGATAGGTGAACTTCAGTGCCGCCGCACTTCACCGAGTGTACGCGGAAAGATGGCTTCTGCCTCCCCATGTACAACCTGTGAAACAGAACGAGACCGTGTGTAAAGGACGCGGGCCAACCGAGGCGGCTCTCCCGTCACCGATATCACCCCACAAAGAAGAATCTTCTTCCTGGCAGGACATTGGCTGAAAAGGCAACAGACAAGTTTGTATCTCAGAAGACGCGTTTTATGGTGGAAGAAAGAATCGGCAGAGGAGACCGCACTGCCCAACCGTCCATAGTCAGGGGAACGGAGGCTCCGCTCACTATGGCTTCTCATGAACCTGAAGTATGGGCTCCAGCAGAGTCGTCTGACCTCAACGAGTATGGACACCACCAGCCCTGGGGGTGCCCAATACAATGCTGACTGATAAAGTCCCGGGAATGGAGGCTCATTGTGGTGACACAATAACGGTTCCGTGTTACACATGATGAGAGGAACCGCCATCACGCCCAATGAGGTCATGTTCTTCAGCATTTACTATTAATGGCTGTTAATCTGATGGCCGTTCACATGGCAACCTCACGGCAATATGAACCCCTTTCCACCAAGCTACAATCTGACATGGAAATCAATGGTATTGATCAAGTACAAGGAGATCGAATGGAATCAGAGAAGACGGTCCGAGTCCTGAATCCACACTCAGATGTCCACTGAGCCCTCAGAGAAGACATTCTAGAATCTTCTCGAGTATGGACACCACCAGCCCTGGGGGTGCCCAATACAATGCTGACTGATAAAGTCCCGGGAATGGAGGCTCATTGTGGTGACACAATAACGGTTCCGTGTTACACATGATGAGAGGAACCGCCATCACGCCCAATGAGGTCATGTTCTTCAGCATTTACTATTAATGGCTGTTAATCTGATGGCCGTTCACATGGCAACCTCACGGCAATATGAACCCCTTTCCACCAAGCTACAATCTGACATGGAAATCAATGGTATTGATCAAGTACAAGGAGATCGAATGGAATCAGAGAAGACGGTCCGAGTCCTGAATCCACACTCAGATGTCCACTGAGCCCTCAGAGAAGACAGTCTAAGACAGGGGTAGCCAAACTCCGCCCCTCCAGCTGTGGTGGAACTACAAATCCCATGAGGCATTGCAAGATTCTCACAGCTACAGACATGACTCCCGGAGAGAGATGCATCATGGGATTTGTAGTTTCATCACAACTGGAGGGCCGGAGTTTGGCTGCCCCTGGTCAAAGTCCTGAATCTACACTCAGATGTCCGTTGAGGTCTCAGAGAAGACATTCTAGAAACTTCAGAAGCCACCGCCCCCCCACATCACACTTTCCTGGACGAGAGCCTCCCTTCAGCCGGATGATCTCCTACAATGACAAGGATGGATAAACATGGCTAGTACTCTTCCTTCGGTAGATTCATGAATTCCGGCCCATTGGAGACCACCGACTGACCTCACGCTGCTGCTGTGACACCTTCTTCTTCTTCATGGTTGCCTGTGCCGGAGTTCCATGACCCACAAAGGCCGGTCCAACCGTGCAACTGATCACAACCGGGGCTCCATCTTGGCAGGCGTCTGTACTGTTCTCTTTGTAGAACTCAAAGGGACAGAGAGATAGGTGAACTTCAGTGCCGCCGCACTTCACCGAGTGTACGCGGAAAGATGGCTTCTGCCTCCCCATGTACAACCTGTGAAACAGAACGAGACCGTGTGTAAAGGACGCGGGCCAACCGAGGCGGCTCTCCCGTCACCGATATCACCCCACAAAGAAGAATCTTCTTCCTGGCAGGACATTGGCTGAAAAGGCAACAGACAAGTTTGTATCTCAGAAGACGCGTTTTATGGTGGAAGAAAGAATCGGCAGAGGAGACCGCACTGCCCAACCGTCCATAGTCAGGGGAACGGAGGCTCCGCTCACTATGGCTTCTCATGAACCTGAAGTATGGGCTCCAGCAGAGTCGTCTGACCTCAACGAGTATGGACACCACCAGCCCTGGGGGTGCCCAATACAATGCTGACTGATAAAGTCCCGGGAATGGAGGCTCATTGTGGTGACACAATAACGGTTCCGTGTTACACATGATGAGAGGAACCGCCATCACGCCCAATGAGGTCATGTTCTTCAGCATTTACTATTAATGGCTGTTAATCTGATGGCCGTTCACATGGCAACCTCACGGCAATATGAACCCCTTTCCACCAAGCTACAATCTGACATGGAAATCAATGGTATTGATCAAGTACAAGGAGATCGAATGGAATCAGAGAAGACGGTCCGAGTCCTGAATCCACACTCAGATGTCCACTGAGCCCTCAGAGAAGACAGTCTAAGACAGGGGTAGCCAAACTCCGCCCCTCCAGCTGTGGTGGAACTACAAATCCCATGAGGCATTGCAAGATTCTCACAGCTACAGACATGACTCCCGGAGAGAGATGCATCATGGGATTTGTAGTTTCATCACAACTGGAGGGCCGGAGTTTGGCTGCCCCTGGTCAAAGTCCTGAATCTACACTCAGATGTCCGTTGAGGTCTCAGAGAAGACATTCTAGAAACTTCAGAAGCCACCGCCCCCCCACATCACACTCACAAGACCACCTGGCACCCCAGAAACTTCAGAACCCCCCACCACATCCCAACACCAGAGGATCAGTAGACCACATGGCACTCGAACAAAGTCAATAGGACAACTGAGAAACTAGACAACCCCCCCATCAATTCCCACCACCAAAACCACAAGATCAGTATCACATGACACCCCAGAAAATGGACAGCCACCCACCAGATCCCACCACCACAAGGCGAGCAGACCACATGACATCTATAAACTGCAGAGCCCCCACCATGACTCCGGCAGACCATATGACGCACAAGTAACCGCCCCGCCTCCCACTACCAACATAACAATGCAAGCAGACCACATGACACCCCAGGAGTCACCTCTCCCCCACCGCATGCAATCACTGACTCTACAAGGGTAGCATATAACATAACACACCCATCCCCCACCACATCCCAACACCACGACACAGAGGGACTGGCCGGTTACCTGTTGCCGTTTTTCAGCTCCTTCTTTTTGGGTTCTTGGCTAGGAGAGGATCTGTCGGACAAACATCATCTAATCACAAACCACCGAATATGACACAAGATTGCTGCTGGCTCATTGGCTGACAGATGAGGCTTAGCTAGGAAAATTAGTCCTGAATTCTACTTGAACTCATTGGCTGAAGGCCTCGTTCTCAGAAGTTCCATAGATCCCTAGCTGTAGAAATCCCCCCCATTGCTCGTGCTTAGCGTCACGTTAGTTCCCCGTCACAGCGGAGGCAACCACGTACCATTTACTTGCCCTGACCATGAAATGATTTGCTGATACTAAATCTTTACAATGAGTCAGATCTCCATCACAACATCTTCTCAGCCAGGTCGGCTTTAGTCCTTTCCTCATATGACACAAGTGTGTGTAGAAATGAAACACTAAGAAGGCAGAGAAGAGCCCGGAGAAGATATGTGACAGCCACCAGACTGGTGTATCTAAAGATGGAATGCAGAACTGTGGAATGAGATCAAGTGCCCGGGGCAACCAATCAAGGGTTCATTAACCAACGGGCGAGGACAGGCCTCTGGGTCTAGTGTTCCTAAGATAGTCACCCAATGGGCACATGAGGACAGGCCTCCGGGTCTAGTGTTCATAAGATAGTCCCCCAATGGGCACAGGAGGACAGGCCTCCGGGTCTAGTGTTCATAAGATAGTCCCCCAATGGGCACAGGAGGACAGGCCTCCGGGTCTAGTGTTCATAAGATAGTCCCCCAATGGGCACAGGAGGACAGGCCTCCGGGTCTAGTGTTCATAAGATAGTCCCCCAATGGGCACAGGAGGACAGGCCTCCGGGTCTAGTGTTCATAAGATAGTCCCCCAATGGGCACAGGAGGACAGGCCTCCGGGTCTAGTGTTCATAAGATAGTCCCCCAATGGGCACAGGAGGACAGGCCTCCGGGTCTAGTGTTCATAAGATAGTCCCCCAATGGGCACAGGAGGACAGGCCTCCGGGTCTAGTGTTCATAAGATAGTCCCCCAATGGGCACAGGAGGACAGGCCTCCGGGTCTAGTGTTCATAAGATAGTCCCCCAATGGGCACAGGAGGACAGGCCTCCGGGTCTAGTGTTCATAAGATAGTCCCCCAATGGGCACAGGAGGACAGGCCTCCGGGTCTAGTGTTCATAAGATAGTCCCCCAATGGGCACAGGAGGACAGGCCTCCGGGTCTAGTGTTCATAAGATAGTCCCCCAATGGGCACAGGAGGACAGGCCTCCGGGTCTAGTGTTCATAAGATAGTCCCCCAATGGGCACAGGAGGACAGGCCTCCGGGTCTAGTGTTCATAAGATAGTCCCCCAATGGGCACAGGAGGACAGGCCTCCGGGTCTAGTGTTCATAAGATAGTCCCCCAATGGGCACAGGAGGACAGGCCTCCGGGTCTAGTGTTCATAAGATAGTCCCCCAATGGGCACAGGAGGACAGGCCTCCGGGTCTAGTGTTCATAAGATAGTCCCCCAATGGGCACAGGAGGACAGGCCTCCGGGTCTAGTGTTCATAAGATAGTCCCCCAATGGGCACAGGAGGACAGGCCTCCGGGTCTAGTGTTCATAAGATAGTCCCCCAATGGGCACAGGAGGACAGGCCTCCGGGTCTAGTGTTCATAAGATAGTCCCCCAATGGGCACAGGAGGACAGGCCTCCGGGTCTAGTGTTCATAAGATAGTCCCCCAATGGGCACAGGAGGACAGGCCTCCGGGTCTAGTGTTCATAAGATAGTCCCCCAATGGGCACAGGAGGACAGGCCTCCGGGTCTAGTGTTCATAAGATAGTCACCCAATGGGCAGGAGAAGAAGCAGGACTCCCCCATATACACCGACTGAGAGGACATTAGGAGAACAGCAATACTAACCCACCTTAGAGACGAGAATACACAGACAGACAGCAGGACAGGGGAGGTGTCAGGACAGGGGAGGTGTCAGGACAGGGGAGGGGTCAGGACAGGGGAGGGGTCAGGACAGGGGAGGGGTCAGGACAGGGGAGGGGTCAGGACAGGGGAGGGGTCAGGACAGGGGAGGGGTCAGGACAGGGGAGGGGTCAGGACAGGGGAGGGGTCAGGACAGGGGAGGGGTCAGGACAGGGGAGGGGTCAGGACAGGGGAGGGGTCAGGACAGGGGAGGGGTCAGGACAGGGGAGGGGTCAGGACAGGGGAGGGGTCAGGACAGGGGAGGGGTCAGGACAGGGGAGGGGTCAGGACAGGGGAGGGGTCAGGACAGGGGAGGTGTTAGGACAGAGCAGGTGTCAGGACAGCGGAGGTGTCAGGACAGAGGAGGTGTCAGGACAGAGCAGGTGTCAGGACAGAGCAGGTGTCAGGACAGAGGAGGTGTCAGGACAGAGGAGGTGTCTAGTAGGCGACTGAGGGATGCACAGAGCACGCACAGCCATTAATAATAGGATGAATCGGGATAGAAGAGTGTTTAGAATGAGAAGTTTATTCTCGGTTCCTCTCGGGGGAGGAGATCTTTGGAATAAACTCTCCCAGATACCTGGGCCTGGAAGCCGCCACCTTGGAGACCCTTTTAGAAGCGGTTTGTTTCTTCACACGTCTGTAAGAAAATAATGCTGAGATTAGAGACCGGGACGCAGAGTATAACGCAGAGATCAAAGTCACTGGGTCCTTGGAGAAAAGGTCAGAAGGTCCGATAAGACCGGTCTTGTCTGACATACTACAAATATACTCCATACGTGTTCATACCATTCACAGGGGTGGACAGGAATCCCTATCTACAGACCGATAATGAGACATTCCAACCCGCTGTCTCCAGAACGGCTTCCATTCTTCTGGGAATGCTGATGTGCGAGCCCAGAACTGCGTGCTTCTAGCTCTCCGCAGGATGAAGGAGCCGGAGGTGCCCCCGTGGACTTGGAGGTCCCCTTTGGACTTGGAGGTCCCCGTGGACTTGGAGTTCCCGGTGGACTTGGAGGTCCTCAGCTTCCCATAAAGTTTCAGTGATATTTGGATGTGGTGATCCCTGGAAGCCTCTGAATTCATGAAACAGCCTTATATTATACACCCCAGAATGCACCTGGGACAGACTTTTTACCATGGTAGGACCATGACGTGCAATTGGAGAAGTCAGAGCCAAACCATTTGCCATTTCCTGCAGTGTTTAGCAGTGACTGAGGACATTGAAGGCCGAGGGGTGATCTCCAGCCAGATGTAGGACGGGCACATGACTCTTCCATTGCTTGGAGCTCCTCATGCCGCTTTTATGCCTCTTTGGCATGGTGGCCTCGAAGTGTTTCCAAATGGCAGCCCTGCCACCCAATCCCCTCTCTGTGCAGCTCACAATGTTCAGACGTTGTCAGGACAACACGGAGGGTCACTGTTGTTGGGTTTGTGTCTGTCTGTCCTCTGTGTGTGCCCATTATATGCAGATTTTAGTGGGGGAGGGGCTTTCTGTTAGCTGCCTCATGAAATGCTTTCTGCAGTGTTACCTGCGGGATTATGACCAGCTATGGAATCTGAATCCAAGGATGTGGATGACAGAAGAGTTGGCCGCTGTGGAGGAGGTTTGGACTTCTGCGGTGACTGTTGCTCTGTTTTGGTGTTCTGGCCGGATGGTGACTTGTTGAGGATTCGGCAGATTTTTCCATTCACATTCCGGGAATCGAGCCAGAGAAGAAATCTCATTCTGTATGCTGCCGATGTAATGAAAGTATTTTCCACCTCTGGAGCCATGTGACCGCTGGACACTGAGCAGCCTCTGTACAGAGGAGGCAGGAAATATATTTCTGGATTATATCCGAGGCATACAACACAGAGCACCTCATGCCTCCATCACATTCCACTTCCTGTCCTGTCTCCTGGCCAGAGGACCCACCTTCTCTTCTCCTGGCCAGAGGACCCTCCTTCTCTTCTTTTGGCCACAGGACTCTCCTTCTCTTCTCCTGGCCAGACTCAAGATTCCCAAATAGACAGAAGTCTGACTTATGCTTTATTCATCTGCCTTCCTTCACAAAGCACCAGAGTCTGGGCGCCCTACATAGCCCATCAACCCTCTTATTTACAACAGTCTGAGGAGTCAAAGAGTCCCTTGTTACACAGCAGGTTTCCTCATACCATAGCAGTGAGGAACTGCCTTCTTCTGGGATCGTTGGGTCTCTCTGTTTGCCTCAGCCTTCTTCTGGGATCGTTGGGTTTCCCTGTTTGCCTCTGTTTGCCTCTGTTTGCCTAACCCTAACCCCAGAAGCCTGGGAGGGAGGTCTGAGGAGTCCTCTCCTGGCCTGTGAGGGAGGTCTAAGGAGTCCTAATCTGGTCTGTGAGGGAGGTCTGAGGAGTCCTCGTCTGGCCTGTGAGGGAGGTCTGAGGAGTCCTCACCTGGCCTGTGAGGGAGGTCTGAGGAGTCCTCGCCTGGCCTGTGAGGGAGGTCTGAGGAGTCCTCGCCTGGCCTGTGAGGGAGGTCTGAGGAGTCCTCGCCTGGCCTGTGAGGGAGGTCTAAGGAGTCCTCGCCTGGCCTGTGAGGGAGGTCTGAGGAGTCCTGATCTGGCCTGTGAGGGAGGTCTGAAGAGTCCTAACCTGGCCTCTCAGGGAGGTCTGAGGAGTCCTAATCTGGCCTGTGATGGAAGTCTGAGGAGTCCTAACCTGGCCTTTGAGGGAGGTCTGAGGAGTCCTAACCTGGCCTGTGAGGGAGGTCTGAGGAGTCCTAATCTGGTATGTGAGGGAGGTCTGAGGAGTCCTAACCTGCCCTTTGAGGGAGGTCTGAGGAGTCCTAATCTGGCTTGTGAGGGAGGTCTGAGGAGTCCTAACCTGGCCTGTGAGGGAAGTCTGAGGACTCCTAACCTGGCCTGTGAGGGAGGTCTGAGGAGTCCTAATTTGGTCTGTGAGGGAGGTCTGAGGAGTCCTCGCCTGGCCTGTGAGGGAGGTCTGAGGAGTCCTCGCCTGGCCTGTGAGGGAGGTCTGAAGGGTCCTAACCTGGACTGTGAGGGAGGTCTGAGAAGTCCTCGCCTGGCCTGTGAGGGAGGTCTGAGAAGTCCTAAGCTGGCCTGTGAGGGAGGTCTGAGGAGTCCTCGCCTGGCCTGTGAGGGAGGTATGAGGAGTCCTCGCCTGGCCTGTGAGGGAGGTATGAGGAGGCCTGCCCTCGA
>NW_017309717.1:20976-22084 GCF_000935625.1 Nanorana parkeri | reverse complement strand
CTGTGAGGGAGGTCTGAGGAGTCCTCGCCTGGCCTGTGAGGGAGGTCTGAGGAGTCCTCGCCTGGCCTGTGAGGGAGGTATGAGGAGTCCTCGCCTGGCCTGTGAGGGAGGTATGAGGAGTCCTAACCTGGACTGTGAGGGAGGTCTGAGGAGTCCTCGCCTGGTCTGTGAGGGAGGTCTGAGGAGTCCTCGCCTGGCCTGTGAGGGAGGTCTGAGGAGTCCTCGCCTGGCCTGCGAGGAAGGTCTGAGGAGTCCTGATCTGGGCTGTGAGGGAGGTCTGAGGAGTCCTAACCTGGCCTTTGAGGGAGGTCTGAGGAGTCCTAATCTGGTCTGTGAGGGAGGTCTGAGGAGTCCTCGCCTGGCCTGTGAGGGAGGTCTGAGGAGTCCTCGCCTGGCCTGTGAGGGAGGTCTGAAGGGTCTTAACCTGGACTGTGAGGGAGGTATGAGGAGTCCTCGCCTGACCTGAGGGAGGTATGAGGAGTCCTCGCCTGGACTGTGAGGGAGGTCTGAGGAGTCCTCGCCTGGCCTGTGAGGGAGGTCTGAGGAGTCCTCGCCTGGCCTGTGAGGGAGGTCTGAGGAGTCCTTGCCTGGACTGTGATGGAGGTCTGAGGAGTCCTTGCCTGGCCTGTGAGGGAGGTATGAGGAGTCCTCGCCTGGCCTGTGAGGGAGGTCTGAGGAGTCCTCGCCTGGCCTGCATCCTATAATATCCAGAGATCATCGTATTACATCCAGAGGTCGGAACATTCCAGACAACGGATCTCTCGGGGGTTGGGTAGGAAAGTCTGTACAATGTCTTCCAATATGGTTTGGGGCGGCGTTCCCCGGAATGTGGTGCCGGATTGATGGATTTCACCTCTGGAATCCATGGGATTACGGGGTTAGGGGAGTGTCGGGGGCACAATGGGGGAATGGAGACATTATAGGAGATATTAGGGGTGTTAGTCCGATATACGGGGAGTTTATTTAGTCTTTGGTCTCTAAATAAACTGCGCCGTTACCTGCGGCCCGCCGGCGTCACCTTCGTGGAACGTTTCCTGTTTGATGAGGTTTTTACTTGTCTGAAAAACGTGAGATTGGAAAACACATCAACCTGGAGGATGTGCGAAAT
>NW_017309717.1:20661-20911 GCF_000935625.1 Nanorana parkeri | reverse complement strand
TAGGTGTACACTAGTCCTTCAGAGGACCCCTCCCCCCCATCTACTCTAGAGGAGACTCAGATGAGGGTCTGGAGGTGGTGCTAGGAGGTGTACACTAGTCCTTCAGAGGATATACTATACATGGCTATATGTGCCCCGGGTACACTATACATGGCTATGTGTGGATGAGTGGAGGGGCCATCAATGGATGAGTGGATGGGTCATCAATGGATGGATGGATGAGTGGATGGGTCATCAATGGATGAGTGGA
>NW_017309717.1:15131-19516 GCF_000935625.1 Nanorana parkeri | reverse complement strand
AAGTCTCAGATGAGAGTCTGGAGGTTGCGCTAGGTGTACACTAGTCCTTCAGAGGACCCCTCCCCCCCATCTACTCTAGAGGAGACTCAGATGAGGGTCTGGAGGTGGTGCTAGGAGGTGTACACTAGTCCTTCAGAGGATATACTATACATGGCTATATGTGCCCCGGGTACACTATACATGGCTATGTGTGGATGAGTGGAGGGGCCATCAATGGATGAGTGGATGGGTCATCAATGGATGGATGGATGAGTGGATGGGCCATCAATGGATGGGTGGATGGGCCATCAATGGATGGATGGATGAGTGGATGGGTCATCAATGGATGAGTGGATGGGCCATCAATGGATGAGTGGATGGGCCATCAATGGATGGGTGGATGGGTTATCAATGGATGAGTGGATTGGGCCATCAATGGATGAGTGGATGGGCCATCAATGGATGAGTGGATGGGCCATCAATGGATGGATGGATGAGTGGATGGTGGATGGATCATCGGTGGATGGGTGAATGAGTGGAGGGGCCATCAATGGCTATAAGCTGCCTGATCTTCACCTACCCTGTCTAAAATTGTGTATACAATCCTTGCCCTGGGGAGTGTCCTCTGGGGGTTCCTTAGTAACGAGACTGTCATGGCAACAGTAGATTATTCCAACTTCCACCAATAAAACAATTATTGAATATAAAAAGACAAAGCGACGAGTCACACCGGAGAGAACACATTGGAGAGACGGGAAGAGATGGGACAACAGGAGACACTAGTGGGCCTACAGAACCAACAAAGAGACAACCAGGAGAAGAAGAGTACACCGCTCCTGCATATGGAGCAGCCATAGGAGGGACAGAAGGATATCCCCACCACACTGAGATGAATATAAACCCCAACAATCATCTTCTATTATTTGATCTCTTTTGGTTGGCTAAATATTCCATTGGAAGTGTTTTGTTCTGTTCAATAAAGACAACAACAAGAAATACTTGTGGATTTGGCTCCAATCCTGCCAGCTAATACCTTCCTGTGAACAAGGAGGGGGTCTGAAGATGAGGAGGGGTTATGGAGATGGGGAGGGGTTATGGAGATGAGGAGGGTGGAGATTAAGAGGAGTTATGAAGATGCTTTATAGGGATGGGGCAGGGTTAAGGCGTTGAGGAGGACTTATGGAGATGAGTAGGTGTTATGGACATAAGGAGTGGTTGTGGAGATGAGAAGCTGCTATGAAGTTGAGAAGGGGTTATAAAGATGCGCAGAAGGAGGAGATGAGGAGGGGTTATGGAGATGAGGGAGGAGATGATGAGGAGGGGTCAGTGAGGTAGGTAGGAGGTATGGAGATGAGGGGGAGGTGGGGTTAGTGAGGTAGGTAGGATGAGGGATTCCTTCTAGAACTATCCAAGCAATAACACTGGAGTGTCTGTACAATGAGGCCCAGAGACCACAGGAGGAACCCCCCACCACCTCCGTGGAATCACATGGGGTCCTCTGTGTGGTCTGTAGCAGTGGTAACACCACCACCCCCCTAACTTCGCCATCATCCCCATACAGAGCCCAACCGACCGATCATCGGAACCCGAAAACCACAGAAGAGCCGCGTCACCATCACTCCACCACCCCTGACCCCTATTGTCTGTCACTCATCACCTCACACAATGACGATGTCCGGGGTCACCATCACTCCCCCCCACCTGACCCCTATTGTCTGTCACTCATCACCTCACACAATGACGATGTCCGGGGTCACCATCACTCCCCCCCACCTGACCCCTATTGTCTGTCACTCATCACCTCACACAATGACGATGTCCGGGGTCACCATCACTCCCCCCCACCTGACCCCTATTGTCTGTCACTCATCACCTCACACAATGACGATGTCCGGGGTCACCATCACTCCACCCCACCTGACCCCTATTGTCTGTCACTCATCACCTCACACAATGACGATGTCCTCCATCATCCTCTCCATCATCCTCTCCATCATCCTCGTAGCTCTTACTTGTAGAAGTTTTGGTTGTACTTCTTCTCTGAGGGGAAGCCCAGCATTCCGCACACCACGTGGCTGTTGGTCTGAGTCCAGCCCACGTCACACACGTGTTCCCAGCTATTCTTGTATTTGATCTCCAGGATCCCCTCGTGGATTGGAAGTCGGTTTTTGGCACTTGAGATGACGGGTCTCAGATGGACCTCCTCCACCTGCCGCTGCTCTGTCTGCAATGACATCACCCAATCTGATTGTCACCCTTCAGTGGGAGGAGCACATGTCTCAGAGTCGCCCCCTATGTGTATCACCCTTCAGTGGGAGGAGCACACGTCATGTCTCAGAGTCGCCCCCCATGTGTGACACCCTTCAGTGGGAGGAGCACACGTCATGTCTCAGAGTCGCCCCCTATGGGTATCACCCTTCAGTGGGAGGAGCACACGTCATGTCTCAGAGTCGCCCCCAATGGGTATCACCCTTCAGTGGGAGGAGCACACGTCATGTCTCAGAGTCACCCTTCAGTGGGAGGAGCACACGTCATGTCTCAGAGTCACCCTTCAGTGGGAGGAGCACACGTCATGTCTCTTAGTCGCCCTCTATGTGTATCACCCTTCAGTGGGAGGAGCACACGTCATGTCTCAGAGTCACCCTTCAGTGGGAGGAGCACACGTCATGTCTCAGAGTCACCCTTCAGTGGGAGGAGCACACGTCATGTCTCAGAGTCACCCTTCAGTGGGAGGGGCACACGTCATGTGATGATGGACTTGGTCTCTCTTACCTCGATGGTGTTGGGCTCGACGTATCCCGGAATCCTCTCGTCCTTGCAGATGACCCCGGCATCTTCTTCATGCGTGCAGTCCGTGCTCCCCCACCCCCGGGAGATACAGTCTGTGATACTCTTCTCACTTCCAGAGCAGATGACGTTATCCAGCCAGATCCGCCCTTCCAGAAGACACATGTTATTACCAAACACGCTACAGACCCCCACCACGGAGGTCCACAACATACATTCCATGACACGGATACTACAGGATGACATGTCTGGGGACTGCCGGAGAGAATGTACAACATAGAGGACACCGTCATGTGTAGAAGAGGACACCGTCATGTGATATGAAGAAGAGGACACCGCCATGTGATATGTAGAAGAGAACACAGTCATGTGATATGTAGCAGAGAACACGGTCATGTGATATGTAGAAGAGAACACAGTCATGTGATATGTAGAAGAGAACACAGTCATGTGATATGTAGAAGAGAACACGTTCATGTGATATGTAGCAGAGAACACAGTCATGTGATATGTAGAAGAGAACACAGTCATGTGATATGTAGAAGAGAACACAGTCATGTGATATGTAGCAGAGAACACGGTCATGTGATATGTAGAAGAGAACACGGTCATGTGATATGTAGAAGAGAACACAGTCATGTGATATGTAGAAGAGAACACAGTCATGTGATATGTAGCAGAGAACACGGTCATGTGATATGTAGGAGAGAACACCGTCATGTGATATGTAGGAGAGAACACGTTCATGTGATATGTAGCAGAGAACACGGTCATGTGATATGTAGGAGAGAACACCGTCATGTGATATGTAGGAGAGAACACCGCCATGTGATATGTAGCAGAGAACACGGTCATGTGATATGTAGAAGAGAACACGGTCATGTGATATGTAGAAGAATGGCGTGTGTGTGTGTATAAGAGAGTGCTGTCCCTTGTCATGTAATGTTACATACAGCGGGGGTTATGTGTAGGAGGGATGTTATCCTGGTGATCAGGGACACGCGTGTGTTGGCGTGGTGAAGGGATCTCACCTATTCCTTTCCCATACTTGGCGCTGTGCGTCCATCCCGTGGCTTCTGTAAATCCAAGATGGCGGCAGAGGATGTGCGCATTCTCCATGGTGAAGTCGTCGTCGCAGATCGTACCCCATTCCTGGCTGTAGAAGACCTCGATCCGCCCTTCATTGTGCTTCCGGGGAAAGCCGGCCAACCGGAACTTCAGGCCGGAGGTGGGGGGCGTGGTCTGTTGTGTCCAGCCCGGGACTATTGCTGATAATGTACAGAGCACCCATAGAGAGGCGGAGAGGTCATACATGATCCAGGAACTGCGGACACAGACAGGACATGTCAGAGGTGAGGCCCCCCGCAGCCCGAGAACCATGACTGAGGCCGAGGAGCCTCCATCATAGACCCACCATACCAACTATGAGGAGACATCGGGGAGAAGACAACCTACCTGTGTACGAGGACAGGAAGAGGTGAGGGAAGGAGGACAGGAAGAGGTGAGGGAAGGAGGACAGGAAGAGGTGAGGGAAGGAGGACAGGAAGAGGTGAGGGAAGGAGGACAGGAAGAGGTGAGGGAAGGAGGACAGGAAGAGGTGAGGGAAGGAGGACAGGAAG
>NW_017309717.1:11508-14245 GCF_000935625.1 Nanorana parkeri | reverse complement strand
GTCATGTGATATGTAGAAGAGAACACAGTCATGTGATATGTAGAAGAGAACACAGTCATGTGATATGTAGCAGAGAACACGGTCATGTGATATGTAGGAGAGAACACCGTCATGTGATATGTAGGAGAGAACACGTTCATGTGATATGTAGCAGAGAACACGGTCATGTGATATGTAGAAGAGAACACAGTCATGTGATATGTAGAAGAGAACACAGTCATGTGATATGTAGCAGAGAACACGGTCATGTGATATGTAGGAGAGAACACCGTCATGTGATATGTAGGAGAGAACACGTTCATGTGATATGTAGCAGAGAACACGGTCATGTGATATGTAGGAGAGAACACCGTCATGTGATATGTAGGAGAGAACACCGCCATGTGATATGTAGAAGAGAACACGGTCATGTGATATGTAGAAGAGAACACGGTCATGTGATATGTAGAAGAGAACACGGTCATGTGATATGTAGAAGAGAACACGGTCATGTGATATGTAGAAGAGAACACGGTCATGTGATATGTAGAAGAATGGCGTGTGTGTGTGTATAAGAGAGTGCTGTCCCTTGTCATGTAATGTTACATACAGCGGGGGTTATGTGTAGGAGGGATGTTATCCTGGTGATCAGGGACACGCGTGTGTTGGCGTGGTGAAGGGATCTCACCTATTCCTTTCCCATACTTGGCGCTGTGCGTCCATCCCGTGGCTTCTGTAAATCCAAGATGGCGGCAGAGGATGTGCGCATTCTCCATGGTGAAGTCGTCGTCGCAGATCGTACCCCATTCCTGGCTGTAGAAGACCTCGATCCGCCCTTCATTGTGCTTCCGGGGAAAGCCGGCCAACCGGAACTTCAGGCCGGAGGTGGGGGGCGTGGTCTGTTGTGTCCAGCCCGGGACTATTGCTGATAATGTACAGAGCACCCATAGAGAGGCGGAGAGGTCATACATGATCCAGGAACTGCGGACACAGACAGGACATGTCAGAGGTGAGGCCCCCCGCAGCCCGAGAACCATGACTGAGGCCGAGGAGCCTCCATCATAGACCCACCATACCAACTATGAGGAGACATCGGGGAGAAGACAACCTACCTGTGTACGAGGACAGGAAGAGGTGAGGGAAGGAGGACAGGAAGAGGTGAGGGAAGGAGGACAGGAAGAGGTGAGGGAAGGAGGACAGGAAGAGGTGAGGGAAGGAGGACAGGAAGAGGTGAGGGAAGGAGGACAGGAAGAGGTGAGGGAAGGAGGACAGGAAGAGGTGAGGGAAGGAGGACAGGAAGAGGTGAGGGAAGGAGGACAGGAAGAGGTGAGGGAAGGAGGACAGGAAGAGGTGAGGGAAGGAGGACAGGAAGAGGTGAGGGAAGGAGGACAGGAAGAGGTGAGGGAAGGAGGACAGGAAGAGGTGAGGGAAGGAGGACAGGAAGAGGTGAGGGAAGGAGGACAGGAAGAGGTGAGGGAAGGAGGACAGGAAGAGGTGAGGGAAGGAGGACAGGAAGTGGTGAGGGAAGGAGGACAGGAAGAGGTGAGGGAAGGAGGACAGGAAGAGGTGAGGGAAGGAGGACAGGAAGAGGTGAGGGAAGGAGGACAGGAAGAGGTGAGGGAAGGAGGACAGGAAGAGGTGAGGGAAGGAGGACAGGAAGTGATGAGGGAAGGAGGACAGGAAGAGGTGAGGGAAGGAGGACAGGAAGAGGTGAGGGAAGGAGGACAGGAAGTGATGAGGGAAGGAGGACAGGAAGAGGTGAGGGAAGGAGGACAAGAAGAGGTGAGGGAAGGAGGACAGGAAGTGGTGAGGGAAGGAGGACAGGAAGAGGTGAGGGAAGGACAGGAAGTGATGAGGGAAGGAGGACAGGAAGAGGTGAGGGAAGGAGGACAGGAAGAGGTGAGGGAAGGAGGACAGGAAGTGGTGAGGGAAGGAGGACAAGAAGAGGTGAGGGAAGGAGGACAGGAAGTGGTGAGGGAAGGAGGACAGGAAGAGGTGAGGGAAGGAGGACCACAGCAGAGATATGAACAGGACAGGGCGTGTCTCTGGAGGAGAATGTCTGTCTGCGTGGTTGGTGTGCAGATCACATGTATGAGCCAAGTTTCCAGACTAGCGTGTTATCAGCCCGTGTCCCCCCTCTGCTGTATGTATTGTACATGTATGTTCTGTGTGCAGCTTCATGTTGCAGCCAGTCAGACAGAAGGTAATGTGTCCTCCGGGCTGAGACCCAGCGGAAGGAATGTCAGGAATTCAGGAAGAGTCGTCACTCAGAAGACAGAGGATTCCGGGTCAGAGACAGGAGCTGCCAGGACTCCACAGGACCAACGACACGCTCCTCAATGGTGGTCAGGGCCCCCAGGGGACACGCATGGACTATAACATGGACAGAGACCACAGGGGTCAGGTACAGGGAGGACACATGGATAGGGAGCAGAGGTCAGGGAGGACACATGGATAAAGTATTGAGGGAGAAGAGGACCCCCTCCCCCCCGCACATGGATGAAACTCGGGCAGGAAAGATGGAGGACGTGTCGTCATGGTGACTGGTGTCGGGTTATATGTAAGTTTGTTATACTGGGTAACCTGTTCATCAAAAGAGCTCAGGACAAGGACATCCTCCTGCGTCTGACGGGGCCCTTCTATGGCTGTCTGGCCGGGCCCCTGCTATGACTGTCTGGCCGGGCCCCTGCTATGGCTGTCTGGCCGGGCCCCTGCTATGGCTGTCTGGCCGGGCCCCTGCTATGGCTGTCTGGCCGGG
>NW_017309717.1:6614-10335 GCF_000935625.1 Nanorana parkeri | reverse complement strand
GGGCCCCTGCTATGACTGTCTGGCCCGGCCCCTTCTATGGCTGTCTGGCCGGTCCACTGCTATGGCTGTCTGGCCTGGCCCCTGCTATGGCTGTCTGGCCGGGGCCCTGCTATGACTATCTGGCCGGACAGTGGGGGAGGGGTAGGGGGGACACTTTCTGGGAAGGGGGTATGAGATGATTGAAGGATGTCCTCCGGGGTTCAGCAGGAAAGGTCACTGTCCTCCGGGGGTCAGCGGGAAAGGGCATTGTCCTCTGGGGTCAGCAGGAAAGGTCACTGTCTTCCGGGGGTCAGCGGGAAAGGTCACTGTCCTCTGGGGTCAGCAGGAAAGGTCACTGTCCTCCGGGGGTCAGCGGGAAAGGTCACTGTCCTCTGGGGTCAGCAGGAAAGGTCACTGTCCTCCGGGGGTCAGCAGGAAAGGTCACTGTCCTCCGGGGGTCAGCAGGAAAGGTCACTGTCCTCTGGGGTCAGCAGGAAAGGTCACTGTCCTCCGGGGGTCAGCAGGAAAGGTCACTGTCCTCCGGGGGTCAGCAGGAAAGGTCACTGTCCTCCGGGGGTCAGCAGGAAAGGTCACTGTCCTCCGGGGGTCAGCAGGAAAGGTCACTGTCCTCCGGGGGTCAGCGGGAAAGGTCACTGTCCTCTGGGGTCAGCAGGAAAGGTCACTGTCCTCCGGGGGTCAGCAGGAAAGGTCACTGTCCTCCGGGGGTCAGCAGGAAAGGTCACTGTCCTCTGGGGTCAGCAGGAAAGGTCACTGTCCTCCGGGGGTCAGCAGGAAAGGTCACTGTCCTCCGGGGGTCAGCAGGAAAGGTCACTGTCCTCCGGGGGTCAGCAGGAAAGGTCACTGTCCTCCGGGGGTCAGCAGGAAAGGTCACTGTCCTCCGGGGGTCAGCAGGAAAGGTCACTGTCCTCCGGGGGTCAGCAGGAAAGGTCACTGTCCTCCGGGGGTCAGCGGGAAAGGTCACTGTCCTCTGGGGTCAGCAGGAAAGGTCACTGTCCTCCGGGGGTCAGCAGGAAAGGTCACTGTCCTCCGGGGGTCAGCAGGAAAGGTCACTGTCCTCTGGGGTCAGCAGGAAAGGTCACTGTCCTCCGGGGGTCAGCAGGAAAGGTCACTGTCCTCCGGGGGTCAGCAGGAAAGGTCACTGTCCTCCGGGGGTCAGCAGGAAAGGTCACTGTCCTCCGGGGGTCAGCGGGAAAGGTCACTGTCCTCTGGGGTCAGCAGGAAAGGTCACTGTCCTCCGGGGGTCAGCAGGAAAGGTCACTGTCCTCCGGGGGTCAGCAGGAAAGGTCACTGTCCTCCGGGGGTCAGCAGGAAAGGTCACTGTCCTCCGGGGGTCAGCAGGAAAGGTCACTGTCCTCCGGGGGTCAGCAGGAAAGGTCACTGTCCTCCGGGGGTCAGCAGGAAAGGTCACTGTCCTCCGGGGGTCAGCAGGAAAGGTCACTGTCCTCCGGGGGTCAGCAGGAAAGGTCACTGTCCTCCGGGGGTCAGCAGGAAAGGTCACTGTCCTCCGGGGGTCAGCAGGAAAGGTCACTGTCCTCCGGGGGTCAGCAGGAAAGGTCACTGTCCTCCGGGGGTCAGCAGGAAAGGTCACTGTCCTCCGGGGGTCAGCGGGAAAGGTCACTGTCCTCTGGGGTCAGCAGGAAAGGTCACTGTCCTCCGGGGGTCAGCGGGAAAGGTCACTGTCCTCCGGGGGTCAGCGGGAAAGGTCACTGTCCTCCGGGGGTCAGCGGGAAAGGTCACTGTCCTCCGGGCGTCAGCGGGAAAGGTCACTGTCCTCCGGGCGTCAGCGGGAAAGGTCACTGTCCTCCGGGCGTCAGCGGGAAAGGTCACTGTCCTCCGGGCGTCAGCGGGAAAGGTCACTGTCCTCCGGGCGTCAGCGGGAAAGGTCACTGTCCTCCGGGCGTCAGCGGGAAAGGTCACTGTCCTCCGGGGGTCAGCGGGAAAGGTCACTGTCCTCCGGGGGTCAGCGGGAAAGGTCACTGTCCTCTGGGGTCAGCAGGAAAGGTCACTGTCCTCTGGGGTCAGCAGGAAAGGTCACTGTCCTCTGGGGTCAGCAGGAAAGGTCACTGTCCTCTGGGGTCAGCAGGAAAGGTCACTGTCCTCCGGGGGTCAGCGGGAAAGGTCAATGTGCTCCGGGGTGGAAGGAATGTCGGACGTTCAGTCAGGTGACACACATGGAAGGAGCCCGGCCAGAGACAACAGGAAGAAGCAGATTTGTCCTTCCAGGCCGTATAGAGGGCCATTCATAGGAGGATGGGCCGGTATACAGACGCCCCTTGTACTCATGTGTGGTCACCGCTCACATTCCATGACCTAAATTCCACCAGGAACCAGGCACGGGCCCAACATCAGGACGTGGAGGAATATTAACGTTTGGTGGAGCTCATTGCATGCCATGGAAGAACGTTTTCCACACACTCCACGTCATTGTGCGGAGAAGGAGAGCCAGGGAACCTCAGATGTAGGAATCAGGCGACAGACATCCCGGAATCTCCGGAGGAACATATGTGCACATGTATGGAGCCAATGTGCCGTGACCTCCTCACATCTGATTGGAGTTACCATGGTGGGCTGCGGCAATCGGCATGACAACACCAAGATTCTGTGCCACAGATGTGTGGTAATGAGTCACGTACACTCTGTTCCTGCTCCCTACTCTTCCACCAATGTATCACCATATCACCGTCCTCTGCCGAATGCCACCAAGTCCCCTCTGCCCAACGTGTCCTTCACCTCCGACCACCACATCCAGCATGTGCCCCAATCACCGGCTGAGAACAACCCCTCCACAGACCTGTCCTCATACCCCGACTGTCCTCATACCCCAAAGAAACCCCTCCAAAGACCTGTCCTCATACCCCGAGTGTCCTCATACCCTGTAACAACCACCCCGGAGGTTGGCTGTTCCCAGGACCGCAGCTGCGGTTAAGGATCTCTCCTTAAAGGACGGGTATCAGATTGTAGCTCTCCTCTTTAGCCGAGTATGTTTTTAGGCGAGGAGGGAGCTACTCAACATCATGCCCCGTATTGCAGCACTACTACCCTGTGGGATGTCTGTAGGGTAGTGTGGAACACAGATCGGCAGTTCAATTGGGTAGTAGTTGTAACAGCTGTCAAGATAACGATTAGTAGCTCATAAGGTATGAGTATGGCATAGAAGATCAATAAGTAACGGCTGGCAACATATCAGTTAGTGGTTCATTAGGTATGAGTCATTGCATAGCAGACCAATAAGGATGAGTTGTAACACAGTAGTTTGACTAGATGCGAGTTCTAACAGCTGACAAGATCATTAACTAGTAGATCAGAGGTATAGGAGCTGAAAGACAGTAACTCAGTTGGCAGGAGTTGTAGCAGCTCCCAGGGAAACAATTAGCACTTCAATATAGAGATGATGTATCACAGCACACAGCATATCAGGCTGCTGGACAATTAGTTAGGAGCCTCGAGGTTTTAGCAGGTCAATGATTCTGGCCGAAGCCTGGTACTTGCACTTGTGCTGTCCCCAGGATGGGGGAGTGACGGTTCCCTGGTGAGATGCTTCCGTGGATCCTTGTTTGAGGCAGGAAGGGTTTGCTTTGATCAGCGTCCTGCTTCCAAAATAGTGGGACGCCGATCAAACAGTGGCCCGCGGCTTTATGGCTGCGGACCGAGTGAGGGGGCGGAGTCTCGCGGCGCGCCTGCGCAGTGATGCCGCCGGACCCCGTCTGAGAGTGGGCGGCGC
>NW_017309717.1:1812-5652 GCF_000935625.1 Nanorana parkeri | reverse complement strand
ACCCCTCATCCCCCGCATATGAGATAGTAGAGGAAACCCCTCCACAGACCTGTCCTCATACCCCGAGGAAACCCCCCCACAGACCAGTCCTCATATCCCACATAGGAAAGTCAGTCACAGAAGCTCCCCTTCTCTGTCAGGACCACTGAGGGTCAGGGAACAGATACTATCACATGGAGATTCAGTCCAGCAAAACTCACCACAAGTCTTATTTACACAGAGATGTCCACACGTGTACCGTGCCCTGGTGTCACATATGTGTACAGACCTCTAAATCATGTCTATCTCTACAGACTCACATATGTGTACAGGCCATGAAATCGGGTCTCGTCTCTGCCGTGTCACATATGTGTACAGACCTCTAAATCACGTCTGTTTATAGCAGGCAGAGGCCTGACCCGGAGCGTGCTCCCTTCTGAGGGAGATTTAATGCTGTGCACACACAAAGTCCTGGAGGAGGTTCCTGACCATCAATCACCTGCCAGATGACAACCAAACCAGAGACAGGACCATCGGTGTGCACGGCCTCTTATACAGCCCACGCAGCAAGTAGAACTCCAACCACACGTGTGTATACATGTTAGCCACCAAGCCAGAGCCAGGACCATAGGTGTACACGGCATGGCCAAAACAGCAATTAAAGTAGAACTCCAACCAAAACTTTTCCTAGTTGTAGGTGGGGTGGCACACTGAAGATTGTATTGCTGTCTGGGACCCTTTCAGGGAGATTCACCCTCACCGTTGTCACTGGGACAGAAGGTGGCCAAAAGTTAAAGGTTCCGTTTCCTCCCATGTTGGGGAGGTTTCATCTCATGTTGGGGAGCTCTCCTCTCATGCTGGGGAGGTTTCTTCTCATGTTGGGGAGGTTTTATCTCATGTTGGGGAGGTTTCTTCTCATGTTGGGGAGGTTTCTTCTCATGTTTGGGAGGTTTCTTCTCATGTTGGGGAGGTTTCATCTCATGTTGGGGAGGTTTCTTCTCATGTTGGGGAGGTTTCATTTCATGTTGGGGAGGTTTCTTCTCATGTTGGGGATGTCTCCTCTCATGTTGGGGAGGTTTCATCTCATGTTGGGAAGGTTTCTTCTCATGTTGGGGAGGTTTTATCTCATGTTGGGGAGCTCTCATCCCATGTTGGGGAGGTTTATTCTCATGTTGGGGAGGTTTCTTCTCATGCTGGGGAGGTTTCTTCTCATGTTGGGGAGGTTTCTTCTCATGTTGGGGAGGTTTCTTCTCATGTTGGGGGGGTTTCTTCTCATGCTGGGGAGGTTTCTTCTCATGTTGGGGAGGTTTCTTCTCATGTTGGGGAGGTTTCTTCTCATGTTGGGGAGGTTTCTTCTCAAGTTGGGAAGGTTTCCTCTCATTCTTGGGAGGTTTTCGCTCATGTTGGGGAGGATTCTTCTCATGTTGGGGATGTTTCTTCTCATGTTGGGGAGGTTTTATCTCATGTTGGGGAGGTTTACGCTCATGTTGGGGAGGATTCTTCTCATGTTGGGGAAGTTTCATCTCATGTTGGGGAGGTTTCTTCTCATGTTGGGGAGGTTTCTTCTCATGTTGGGGAGGTTTCTTCTCATGTTGGGGAGATTTCCTCTCATGCTGGGGAGGTTTCTTCTCATGCTAGGGAGGTTTCTTCTCATGTTGGGGATGTCTCCTCTCATGTTGGGGATGTCTCCTCTCATGTTGGGGAGGTTTCTTCTCATGTTGGGGAGGTTTCTTCTCATGTTGGGGAGGTTTCTTCTCATGTTGGGGAGGTTTCTTCTCATGTTGGGGAGGTTTCTTCTCATGTTGGGGAGGTTTCTTCTCATGTTGGGGAGGTTTCTTCTCATGTTGGGGAGGTTTCTTCTCATGTTGGGGAGGTTTCTTCTCATGTTGGGGAGGTTTCTTCTCATGTTGGAGAGGTTTCCTCTCATGTTGTGTAGGTTTCTTCTCATGTTGGGGAGGTTTCTTCTCATGTTGGGGAGGTTTCCTCTCATGTTAGGGAGGTTTCCTTTCATTCTTGTTAGGTTTTCGCTTATGTTGGGGAGGTTTTTGCTCATGTTGGGGAGGGAGTGAAGGAAATCTCGTTGATGGAGACACAGACAGCAATAATAACCTGACACGGCATTTAACTCTTGAAAACTCTTCTGGTTAGGCCACAGCCATGACATAGACTGGCGATAGAACGGGTGGTATGTAAGAGCTCTGTGACTGGAAACATCAGAAGAGTCATGTGAACAAAGAGCTCCAACATTAGCCCCGCCCCAGACAGGACCGTCCATTTCATAATTACCAGTATGGCTGAGTGTAAGCCAATACCTCCAATAATGATCCAACATTAGGTGGAGGACATCCCGGAGGAGCTCCACCTTTCAGATTGGATATTGGTTTATTGGTGAGGATTTAGACGGGAAGCTGTCTGGGTATGAGGGGCGTACGCTGGACAGAAGATGACCCCAATATAAAGCTGAACTTACTGATCACACAGCACGAGGTAGAATGTTCTCCAGAGTTCTTCTAATGCTCCACATACAACGGCATTCACGCTGCTTCCAGATCTGCGTGTTCTCCACCCTAGAAAACATCAATGAGAATGTCACCTATAAAGAGTTCCTCCAGATGAAGCCACCATTATACCATGTGACCTGGTTCATGTCAACTCCTACGCACCTACTCCTTCATGAGTGCCGTCAGGTTCTCTTCTCAGGACACTGGGTTATATGTCACCTGATAGGTGAGTGTGACCTACATCGTCCTATCAGTGGCCTTTCCCATCTTCTCCTTCTGCTCCTCACAGGGCATAAAATCCTTCATTTCACTCAAATGGTTCCATGCCCTTACATCTATCAATGGGTCAGCACACGTGACATCCTAGTCACCGGGGAAACCCTTCACAGAACCCCTCAAAAAGGGCACAGCGGGTGTACAGGCCCGGGAACTCAGCACAGGGATGGTGGGGGCCCCTCATAATGGGCACAGCGGGTGTACAGACCCGGGAACTCAGCACAGGGATGGTGGGGGCCCCTCATAATGGGCACAGCGGGTGTACAGACCCGGGAACTCAGCACAGGGATGGTGGGAGCTCCTCATAATGGGCACAGCGGGGGTACAGACCTGGGAACTCAGCACAGGGATGGTGGGGGCCCCTCATAATGGGCACAGCGGGTGTACAGACCCGGGAACTCAGGACAGGGATGGTGGGGGCCCCTCATAATGGGCACAGCGGGGGTACAGACCCGGGAACTCAGCACAGGGATGGTGGGGGCCCCTCAGATCTTCATATGTCTCTCTCTGTATTACACACGGTGTACTCTTTCCCTCTCAGTGTCTATTTCAGTTACATAGATATGTTTTGTGTCTTCTATCTGTACAGAACATGTTGTCATACATCATGCGTGTCGTCTCTCAGTGTCTTACCTTAAATGTTCTACTTAGCGGTGTCTCTCCCTTCCTTCCTTTCTGTTTCCCTGAAGTTTCCTCTGATTCCTCTCCTTCTTTTTCTTGTTCCTCCTCCTCTGGTCTCTCTTCTCCTCTGGTCTCTCTTCTCCTCTGGTCTCTCTCCTCCTCTGGTCTCTCTCCTCCTCTGGTGTCTCTTCTCCTCTGGTCTCTCTTCTCCACTGGTCTCTCTTCTCCTCTGGTCTCTCTCCTCCTCTGTTCTCTCTCCTCCTCTGGTGTCTCTTCTCCTCTGGTCTCTCTTCTCCTCTGGTCTCTCTCCTCCTCTGGTCTCTCTCCTCCTCTGGTCTCTCTCTTCTTCTCCTCTGGTCTCTCTCTTCTCCTCTGGTCTCTCTTCTCCTCTGGTCTCTCTCTTCTTCTCCTCTGGTCTCTCTTCTTCTCCTCTGGTGTCTCGTCTCCCCTGGCCTCTCTTTTC
>NW_017309717.1:983-1229 GCF_000935625.1 Nanorana parkeri | reverse complement strand
TCTTCTCCTCTGGTGTCTCGTCTCCTCTGGTCTCTCTTCTCCTCTGGTCTCTCTTCTCCTCTGGTCTCTCTCCTCCTCTGGTCTCTCTTCTCCTCTGGTCTCTCTTCTCCTCTGGTCTCTCTCTCCTCCTCTGGTCTCTCTTCTCCTCTGGTCTCTCTTCTCCTCTGGTCTCTCTCTTCCTTCTGCCTGGCTGGCTCCTACAGATCCAGTCCTCTCCCCCCTCTGTCTCTCCCCCCTCTGTCTCTC
>NW_017309717.1:0-373 GCF_000935625.1 Nanorana parkeri | reverse complement strand
GTGGTATGGCCTCAATTCCAGATGTATTATCTGTATCCATAGAGGAGGTGCGGGGGGTGTGGCCTCCATCCCAGATGTATTATCTGTATCCATAGAGGAGGTGCGGGGGGTGTGGCCTCCATCCCAGATGTATTATCTGTATGCATAGAGGAGGTGCGGTGCGGTGCATCAGTATTCCTAATATGAAATACAAGGACGTTTATCTTCTCTGACCAGCAGTCACAGTGATGGAGGTCTGCAGGATGCTCCTCCCCCACAGAAGCCGGACCATAAATACAACATTCCAGGGCACAGAGGTCACTCCACACCTGGGAGGAGCCCGCAGCAGAGGCCTGAGGTAATCTCTCTCTGATGGGACAGTCTGAGGTAATCT
>NW_017309716.1:44058-49910 GCF_000935625.1 Nanorana parkeri | reverse complement strand
CGTGTATAATCAGGCATTGCCTCGTCATCTTTTACTTCCGACACATCCGGTATGTAAGATGCTTGTACAGCACATCAGATACAGCATCTGATTTAGATGTGCCAGCTTTAGCATCTTTCTCTTTTTTCTTTGTAAGTGCAGAAATTTGTTTACCATCGGTCTGTATGTCTTTTAGTAATTGTGTCCGTAGCTCAAGTTTCTGCTCAATATCCTCTATATAATTTCCCAAAATTTCAGTCTGGACAATTATGTTCTTCTTGATGCAAATCATTATGTTCAGGTTCAGATTCTGTCTGTCTTACCACACAGACTCTCTGTTTTGTAGGTATGTGAATAATCATTGTATTGTAAATCTTAACAAGCTTAATTACGTTTCTGAGCTTCTTTTTCAACTTATTTATAGTAAACCTTGATTTATCAATTTCAGTATTCGCTAGCAAACATTGATTATACATAGATACCCATAGAGAACCATCAGAACTATGACTTGACAAGTTCTTAAACTCTAAATTACTCTCAATAGCTATATCATTAATAAAATCCATTACTCACCAACTTGTAGATGAAGTCCTTTACGAACTGGATCAGTCAGCTTCTTGGCTGAAAACGCATCCAATCACCTTCTTACTGTTTAAGATTCACCGATTTTGTTTCCGGAACTTGCATCACCTTTTCACTTCTTCAATTCCCCCGTTTAAGCAAGAGGAGGAAACCGAGAAGAATGACGCCCAAAAAATATGGAAACTTCGGAGTGGCTGGCTCACCAATAAATTGGTGTACAGGTATGCCTAAGAGCAAAATCCCACATTGACTAATACACAAGCACACACCTGCTCAAACATAAATGCATACACACAATAGGTTGGACTTATGTCTTTATTCAACCTCAAATACTATGTAACTATGTATGTGTGAGGGCTGGAGTAATGGGCCAAGTGTGGAACCCCTTGGCAGGAACGAACAATGTCCAAAAATCGCAGTACAAAAGGATAATCCAATCGGGTAGTCAGGTCCAGTTCCGGGTCGTGGCGGGCAGCAGGAATCGTAGTCGAAGGGTCAAGCAAAAGGGTCGGTAGCCGGGAAGTCAGATCAAACAACAGGTTCACAGGAGGGAGCTGGGTGTTCACCATGAGGTAGAATAACTCAGCAATGAGTCAAGGCTCTGACCAGCTTTAAATACACAGGGAACCCAGTACCGCCCCCTGGCTGCCAGGGCAACCAGGAAGCTTCCCCAGTCAGATTCCAATCACAAGGCTGAAGGCAAGTGGTGAAGGCTGAAGTCCTCCCCCAGCCTGAGTAGCACCTGTGGCTTGGAATGGCGCACTACGCTTGCACGTCCGCGCATTCGCACACGGCTTGTGTACTGCGCACGCGCACTGGCCACACCAGCGTCAGATGCGCTTCCAGGGGGAGGAGGAGGAGGAGGAGCTACCCGTGCCCGATGCCCGCGCCTGCGAACCTGACAAGGAACTGCCCCCCTAGGTCCCTGACAGTATGTCTCTACAAAACTTATAAGAGGAATTCAATGGTCTCTGGTTATAAGCTAAATTTGGGCAAAACTGAGGTGCTCCCTTCTTTAAATGTATACCCCACAACCCTGGCCTCGCTGCAAACATCTTTCCCCTATTATTGGAAAGGGGACTGCTTGAAATGCTTGGGAATATATCTTACAGCCAACACCCCTTCTCTATATGCAGCTAATTATAAACCACTATTTCAATCTTTACAGTCTCAAATGCATCGATGGAAATCCTTAAAACTGTCCTTCACAGGTAGACTCCTCAGCTAAAATGACCCTATTACCAAAACTGCATTACCACTTTAACATCCTGCCAGTGAGAATAACAGCCTCTGATCTTCGGTCCTTTCAAAGGGATGTCTTAAACTTTGTCTGGGATGGTAAGAGACACTGTATAGCACAAAGGATACTCTTTGCCCCGACCGCTAGAGGATATCAGGCATTACCACATCTTTTTAACTATTATCTTGCAGCTCAACTGCTTGCACTGCCAGCCCTCACACACTTTGATCCCCCTACTAGCTGGGCGATGATAGAAGATTTATGGCTTTCACCGATCCACCCTAATGCAATGCTATGGTCCCACCCCGTACAATTACCTAGGTGTAAACTGCTCTCCTCCATGATTCTTATGCTAGATATATGGAATAAATACACAACAAAAGGGGGAGGAGTTATGCTGGTGTATGAACTAATATACCAATCTACAGGGTTTCAAACAACTATTCACAAAAAGCGTTCCCCCAAAAATTGGAAATCCCTTCTAAGAAGATTGGTTCAAAAGAAGTAAATCAAAATTATTAATACAATATTTAATAGTAGAAAAAGACATATACAATAAACTCATGCACCAGAGACAGTTTTTACTAGTATTATTAAGCCATTTGGGTCCACCTTTTGCACGCTGATAGGATTTCTTAAGTACTTTGTTCGAATAACCTCGGGCACGCAGCCTCAGTCTTAGGCTGTGGGCCTCCCTTTCAAAGTCTACATCATTGGTACAGTTCCTTCTAACTCTCAGATATTGGCCGTACGGTATGCTGTTTTTTAAACGTATAGGGTGGGCACTACTGGCTTCTAGGATTGCGTTACCCGCTGTAGCTTTCCTGTACAGACTAGTGTAAAGGACCCCTCCACGTCCTTACACACCAGAATATCAAGAAAAGGTAACTTACTGCAATCATAGGTGAGGGTAAATCTTAAATTGAGGTCATTAAAGTTTAAGACATCCACAAAGTCTTTCAGAAGGTCTACCTCTCCCGTCCATAGCAACAGGATGTCATCTATGTACCTGTGCCACGATAACGCATGGCACAGGTACATAGATAAGTCCTCCCTAGCCCACAGGTCCTGCTCCCAGCCACCTAAGTACAAATTCGCATAAGAGTGTGCGCATTTCGTACCCATTGCAGTGCCTTGTAACTGCAGATAGTACTGGTGGTCAAAGAGAAAGACATTGTGGGTCAAGACAAATTCGAGAAGTTGTAACAGGAATGCTTACGTGGATTTTCTGTCGTCCCCAAAGTGGCCAGAAATCTTCTGATCATATTCAACCCTTTTGCATGTGGAATACATGAATACAGGGCCTCTACATCCAGGCCTACCAAGATAGTGTTCGGGGGTACTGTTAAGTCCTGAATTTGGGAGATCAGGTGAGGGGAATCCCTAACATACGAGGCCAGGGACTCTACATGCGGCTTTAGGAAATGGTCTATATACGAACTGATATTCTCAGTTAGTGATCCGCATCCAGAGACTATGGGCCTCCCAGGGGGTTTATCCAACGACTTATGGATTTTGGGGAGGGCATACAGGACCTGCATTCTAGGGAAAGGCACCCTCAAAAAATCCCGGGTGCCTTTATCGATGAGGTCTGAACTCAAAGCCTCCTCTAGTATTGCTTCTAATTTTAATTGGAATGATTCAATATCTGAAGCTTTTATGGACTGATAACAGGTCTTATTGTGCAGAATTTTTAAGACCATATCTATATATTGCTCATATTGTCATAATAACCACATTTCCACCTTTGTCAGCTTGTTTAATTACTATATTATGGTTTCTTTTCAAATCCTCCAGAGCTGTTCTTTCGGAGGGAGTGAGGTTGTCCTCTTTGATTTTAGTGGATACGGCTGACATAACCTCCTCACTTACCCTCCTAACAAAGCTCCAGATGTTGATATTCTGTGACAGAGGTGGGAATGTGTTAGATCTCCGTTTGAAGGGTTGTTTGGTGGATGGGGTTTCTAGTTCGTCCCTTTCCTCATCTGAGATATGGCCCTCTTCCCAAAGCTCATGTAAATCTCTAAGCGCCCTGTAGTCCTTTCTAGAGAAATCCCTCCAATCGTCAAGGATGCCTCCCAAAGTTAACCCTTCCTTATCGTGCAACTGTGTTTTCCGAGGAGGAGGAAAGGCAGGAGTCAGTTTCTTCCGATTGGGTGTCACCATCCCTCCCCCTTCCTTGATGTACATATTTATTCTAGAAATAAATAGAATTTTCTATTGTTTTTATTCCAGCTTCTGGACTGTCCCCATCTATATGCCATACCACAGGCATAAGCTGTCTTATCCCTCTCAAACTTGGAGTCCTTGGCGTCCAATAGATTTCTATTAAACGATTCAACCTGAGAATTCAATTCTGAGACCACCTTTTCAAAGTCCGCATTGTGTCTGAAGGTTTCAAATTCAATGCCTAGGGTTTTCAGGAGTTCATCCGCCTCCCTCAGTTCTCCTGTGTAGTATTCAATGAGCATGGTTAGCATATTGCGGCTACAGATATTGAAGTTGTACTCCCATTGTTTTTTGAAATCCTCAGACACATTTTTAATCTTAGGAAAAATCTGTGGGCGTAGCCCCTGGGGACATATCTCATGTTCTACATATTTCTCCAAATAGTTTTTGTTCCAGTAGATTCTGGACTTCTGCTCATAAGCTTTTTTTAGTCTAAATTTTGTGTCTCTAAAATCTCGTTCCTGAGTTTGTTTGTCATGATCATCTCCCCGGTCCTTGCTGACCTTGGATACCATAGCTTCCCACTCAAACATGATGCTTCAAGTGATCAAAAAATATCAATATATGCGTACTCCTAAAAAGGCAAGAATTCAATCCCGCAAACTGTCAAAAGATACAACAAAAGATACACACAGGACTCTAGCAGGTTCATTTTCCCTCGAGCTCTTTGAACTGCAACATATGTGAGTACATTCTCAGATACATTGTTTCTCTTGAAAAGTACTTTAATCATCCAGAAACCTGCATAGATGGCCCTTTACCACACAGGTGGTTTGCAGGCAACCATTGTTATATTTATGCAAGATATATCCAGTGGAATGTTTTAAGTGTTTTTATATGTCTCTGGTGCATGAGTTTATTGTATATGTCTTTTTCTACTATTAAATATTGTATTAATAATTTTGATTTACTTCTTTTCAACCAATCTTCTTAGAAGGGATTTCCAATTTTTGGGGGAACGTTTTTTGTGAATATATGGAATAAAGTTAAAATTACCAGAGGCTTGACATCTGCTCAATCCTCCTTGACCTCCTTCTTTTTGAACCCCAGGCTGCAATCTGGTTTGTCTCGGGAGTGGGTGGGGATATGGCAAACAAAAGGCATGTTTCACCTTAGGGATATTCTGGATAGGGTCACCAACAAATTATTATCTTTCGAGCAACTGAAGGAACAACATAACCTTCCTTCTCGAACGCTCTTCTCTTACCTACAAATTAAACACTTTGTACAACCGCTCACACATAATCTGACATTTCCCCCCCAGAACTTCTTTGAGTCTCAGTGTGTGGCTTCCCATACCTCCAATGGCATGATTTCATTCATATATAGCTAATTAAATGATAATCTCAAGGATGGCTTTACCAGACTACCATACATGTTGAAATGGGACAGCACCTTGGGGACTATGATTTCTTCACAGCAATGGGAACTTATATGGCGAATAGCCACAAGGTCCTCGATTTGTTCGGTGTACAGAGAGAACCAATATAAATGAATGTACCACTGGTATCATGTACCAGACTTTCTACATTCTCTCTGTCCATCGATATCCCCGAATTGCTAGAGATGTGACCAGTCGAGAGGCACCCTGTTTCATATTTTTTGGACCTGTTCAGTGATCCAGCCCTTTTGGGAAATGGTTAAGCTCACACTAGAGAATCTAACCAGACAAACCCTTTCACTCTCTCCTATACATTATTTGGTAGGTTTGCCATTTCCCCACCTCTCTAGGATGGACAACAAACTAGTAATCCATATCTTGACAGCGGCCCATTGTCTCATACCACTACAGTGGAAAAGGAAGCTCCCCCCCCCCCCCGGT
>NW_017309716.1:32449-43918 GCF_000935625.1 Nanorana parkeri | reverse complement strand
ACACAAAAAGGAGAAAAAAAAAACCCCCCCCCCCCCCCGGTCAAGAATTGAGCTCTATGCTCGAGTTAAAGATATCCAGGCTATGGGGTATTTAACGGCAAGGCTCAATAATACTCTCATTGCTCATGAGAAGGTGTGGGGAGCATGGATCTCTCAGGAGGAATGCATGGGATGATATATGGTTATGGGTCAAAGGTTGTTGCTCGGACCAGAGCAAATTTGGACTAGGTAGATGCAGACTGGAACTGACTAGGAGATGTCCTGGTTCTTACCTCCTGTATGGGTGACTACTCTGGAAGATTATCTTTTACTATCTCCCACATTTTCTTTTCATTTACTCACTTAACGTCTCTCCTTTCTTTTCTCCCTTTCTTACTGTTAAGACCCATAGGTGTCTGACAGTTATGGAGATCCATAAATGGCGAATTGCTACTGAAGATACAATACCTTTCACTGTATACTAGAATAGTCTATATGTGTGGGTTTGCGAAGATGAAAGTTTGAATTCACATGTATGTCCTGATGTTGCTTGTCCATTGTTTATGGATCCTTTACTACCTGTGGGCCACCAACCAATATTGCTGTCAAATATGTATGGCTTGTTTCTTTGTATAAAACTTCAATAAAAATGGTTAATTATTTAAACAAAGAAAAAATGTCTGCTTTAAGTTTTTCATGCAAAAAAAAAAATATTAGGTGCTTAAGACATTGCCTGTATGAAGGATAACCTTAGCTTCAGTATAGTTTGACTTTTCTACATTTTGCCAGTGTAACAAGCCCCTGCTCGCTCGGTTCCACTCTCCCGGCACTCCTCAGATTTCAGATTGCAGCGTCTGATATTTCGGTCGTCCGATAATTCGGGATTCGAACTACAGCTATGTGCCGTTCGTATCCAGTGGTTATAGCTCAGAACAAACACCAGGCAGGCTGTATGTAAGTTCAAAGAGGAATCTCCTTTATTGGATGCACACACACACTTTTACAAACAACAATTTGAACGCCCCGCCCAACCGACCACCTTCCTATTGGTCAATTGGAAAGTCCCCTCTAGTCCTCACTTAGGTCCTCTTGGCCATGCAAATGAGGACTTGAAACAGGGTCAGCAGGGATTGGTCCGATAGCTTGAATGGGAGGCCGATATGTGTAATGACACAGAGAAGTCCCAGGAGATAATTAAATTACATAAGCAACAAACAGTCAAACACAGAGTGATTAAAACATAGGACAGGGCGGAGGACACACAGCAGTTTGAATGCCCCACCCAACCGACCACCTTCCTATTGGTCAATTGTAAAGTCCCCTCTAGTCCTCACTTAGGTCCTCTTGGCCATGCAAATGAGAACTTGAAACAGGGTAAGCAGGGATTGGTCTGATAGCTTGAATGGGAGGGCTGATATGTGTATCATTGTAATTAACATTGGGTTTCCAGAGCCGGCATTGAATTGTGAAATTGGACGGCTGTAGGGCCAGGCTCCCCCGCAACAGCCGTCCATGGGCCCCGGACACCCAGTTCAACCCACAAGGGGGGGTCTCTATAGTCCTAGGTCCATAGTCTCTAGGAAGGAGGCTAGCCCCAGTGACGGTTCAGTCCGTCACAGGCAGCTTATACTATCATCAGAGGAACATAAAAGATTCGGAGCAAATGTGCGATGTACCACCTTCAGGCTTACTAGTTTATTCTTATCTCTGTAATATTATATAATAATACACCTTGGATTTGGGTTTCATTAAGACTGGAAAAAATAGAGGGAACTACTACAATTGAGATCAGACCAGCGAGCTGGTATAAGTGTAAGCACGCTCATTACCTACTGACATTATTGCTTTCTGGGTACAACATTACCATTTGGATAAAATAATTGTTATTTTACTCTTTTCTAATTTACTATTTTACGTTATGGGCGGGGCCTACTTTTCCACACTTTAATTTGTCCAGACATTTGTCATGAACGGGGCTCACAGATGTGATTTGGAATCAGGAATGTGGACCTGCCTGCTACACTTGCAGGGATGCCTAGATCAAAGGTTGCAAGCAGTGTAAGTTGACAACTCCCAGAGCTGGTTTAATAAGAAAATATAAAAGAGGAGTTTACAACGAGTAAATAGATACCCAACATGCCCAAATTAAAAATTGTGTGCACCTGTGAAACCGCAACAAAATTCAGTATCCCAAAAAGTCCATAGACTACGCTTTTTAAAGCCCCCACAGGTCATTAGTTTAGAGATACGCAAAACAACTGTCTCTAGAATTATTGCTCTCACTCCAGCGTGCGCGGTGATACCCAACATGTGTAGCGCGATCGTTATTTTCATACGTAGGCGCACCCGACGCGTGTTTACGTGAAGACGCGTGTGCTCGCGGGGGCGCGGGACATTATTTTTACATTTATTTCATTTAATATTAATTTTAAAAACTGTTTTTTTGAACTTTCCTTTCATTGCTATCACATAGGGGGGCTTACAAGCTCCCCATGTGATAGCAGATTAGTGGTGACAGGTACTCTTTAAGGTGATGCTGGGGGTCCAAACGACCCCTAGTATCACCTTTACACTTGAAATAAGCTATTGAAGTGCAGATCGCACTTCAAATAGCTTATTGCTGGGCTTCAGGAGCCCAGCACTGACAGGTATGGGACCGGAAGTGATGTAATCTGCATCGCTCCCGATCCCATAGTATGGGGATCGGATCGGTGAATCCCCTGTTTCGCCCATCTTCTCCCCAGTTTCCCCCTGACACCAGAGAAGCCGGCCCCGGGCCCGTTTTATTTATCTGGTCATCTTTTACTTTTTTATTTTTTTATCTTATTTTTTTATTTATAATTATTTTCTTATTTGTTTTATATTTTTTACTTGGTTCTCTTGGAGGTGACAGGTTCTCTATTAACCCTGTCACCTCAAATACAGGAGTTCCAGTACAGGATTGTGCTGGAACTCCTGTGACAGCTGAGAGGGGAAGACTGCTCTCCCCTCTCAATGTTTACATGGAACGGCAGGGTTACTTTTTTTTTTTAAATTCTTTATTTATGGACAAAAAGGGTGGGGTACATAGAAAAGGAGGACAAGCGGAGGCCACAGGGTCTCACACAATATCGAAACATAGACAATGAGGAACATTGTCATGTTAACAAGTTGTAAGATCAGGTCAGGTAACCGTACATGTCCCCGCCCTTAAGGCATTTTATGGAGAATATAAATGACAAACAAACACACCTAAACAAAAACCGGAACAGGAAGGGAACATTGTGTCGAGGCGAGCAGCCGAGTACAGCCCCACTATGTGGAAGGCTAGCACGTGCCAGTTCATCCTCAAACAGCACATACACGACAGACAGGACATTTACATACAAGGACTCACAAAGAGAGAGCGGAACGAAACGCACAAAGATTGGGAAAGAAAACGTGGACGGAGGTCTCACCCCCGGTGGTCCCAAGCCACGGCAGGATTCGTTTTAACCAGCCACTCTGCTCCCCGCTCTCCATCCTGAAGACGTCGGCAGCCAGCGAGGAGAGGACAGAGCCGGAGGACGGAGCCAGCATGCAGAGAGGTAGGTGTGGGGGGTGCAGGGGGAGGACAGACAGTCTGCAGTCTAATTACAAGTGATCTTGGCGCAAGATCACTAGTAAAGAAACAAGTGATTTCCCCACACTACATTTTGCCCTGCCTGTGCAAAGCAGGGCTAAATGTAGAAAAAAAATTACAGCTCGGCACCCAGAACTGCATGTTCCGGGCGTCAGGAGACTTCAAACCTGTGCCGCCCCTCTGCTCCCTGCCCTGGCAGTATATAGGGACTGAATTAGGAATGGGCAGGAATATGGGTCTCTGAAGATGCAGGGACAGTGTGACCACACAACAAACGCAGATGTGCCAGAGTCGCAGGATCTAAGGAGCCACCTGGTCTTCCCCAGAGCCACTGATGGTGTGGATGCTGAGCTGCGGGGCAGCTCCCAGGTTGCGGCTCTCTGGCACACCCGTGCAGGCACAGTGCCAGCGGGTACTCAGGGACCACGGGACAAGACACAGGGTGCATACAGGATAAAGATACAGAAAACAGACACTAGAGGGAAGACACAGGGAACGTGCGTGACACAGGGAGCAGGTAAAAGAAGGGAACACACAACAGATGCATGCACAGGAGAAAGGGGGGAGGTGCACAATAGTGTAGAGTAAAATAACCAAAGGTTTTCTACACAACCGGCGTACCCACAGAGACCAGAGATATGCAGGAACAGCACAGGTGCAAGGGCTCACAGAGGAGGTGATTACCATCCACTAGCAGGACACACTGGGAGCATAAAGGAGATATGACATTAATACTGAGAATGCACATACAGGGAAGATGCACACAAGAGATGCAAATACATGAGCTCAAATATAGCGTGTACACACAGGGGAACGGCCGTAACGCAGAACTACCGGAACTCTAGGTGCTATGCACAGGGGGACATACAGGAAGACTCAAACATAAATATACTGAAAGCTGTGCAATGGGAGACATGTGTTGCACAGCCACAGATGCACCAGATGCCATGCACAAGGACAGCACTAGGGGAATGTGCGTTGCACCAGAGGACAGATAGAAGGGAGTGCGGACATACAAGCAAGGAGGGGGCCAACACACAGGAGCAATCAGGAACCGCAACAAACAGGGACACAAGAAAGCGCAAGAGGGAAAGCCAAAAGGTGTACTGATTGGCTGCAGCCCTGTGGATCACAAGAGGCTGACAGCCAAGCACTAGGGACCAAAGGAAAAATACGGCATGGATTGCCGGACATTGTGACACTGGGAAACATGGCAGAGGTGTCGGGCGGGTGGGGGGCCCATTCATTGGCCCGTAGAAGTGATCTGATGGCAGCTGAGCCGCCAGAATCGCTTCTACTGTAAAGCCGACAGTCGTCACTTGAGACAAGAGAGCATGGAGCCGGCTTCCCGGCCAATCAGGAAGCTGGGCAGCGTGTAATGACGTGCTGCCCAGCTTTCTGATACCAGAAGTATAGGGCTAGGCATCGGAGCATTTGGGCGAGTACGAGTACTCGCCATCGGCATTGATACTAGTATCGGTATCTGTGCATCCCTAATAATCTCCCTGCTCATTTACTCAGCAACAGTTGTAAATCATGACCATGGATGAGTTTACCGAATCAGCAGAAGTGTCAACACCACTCTACTGCAAAACTAGTGCTACCAGAGAGCTGGTGAACTTCTGACACCTAGGCAGAGGTGTCACTGTCGCAAAACTAGTCAAGCAAAATAAATGTTTTTTATCTTTTGCTACATGTACTCCAAGATGGAGACTCTCATACGTTAGAGTTATGACCGCTCTACACAGAGGGGCCTTGACGAGGCAGTGCGGCTTTCACGTATTCTGCAGAAGACGTGCATCTAAAACCTTAGCGGTTAGACAGGGTTTTTTTGCATGCTGGCTGATGAGTGTGCTGGGAAACTTTTTGCTGTTTTACTGTCACAAAACTGACACCCTCCTGGCATAAGCACTGCCAAATCGCTCACAAAATTGGCGCTCTGTGACCTCAAACAGGTTTAAACTTACATGTGTCTTCACTGCGCGCTCCCGTCCGAACATCTGAAGAGTCTCGGGCGACCGCAAAGGATCTTGGGGCGGGTGCATGCGCAGTTCAAATGTTCAACCGGGAGACGAGGAGAGAAACAAGGTATGTCTATGGAGCAGCGTGCACCTGCACAGACTCCGTGGGACATGAGAGAAGAGAAGGACAGAGGAGTCAGCGATGGATCGGAGACCTGCACCAGCGCTGGAGGGATAGTTGAAAACTACACCTAAGAAGATGATCAGATTAAGAGGCATGATTTAAGCTAAGTCCTTTAATGGCACTTTAAACCATGTATTATAGCCGTTGCATAGCTGGTTACTATACTGCTAACTTGTGGGCATTTTGGTTATTGCACCATGTTTTTCTGTGTCTCTCCCCTTGTGTGTGATATACTTCCTTCTTCTCCATGTAGTCATTTAGTGTATTATGGCTGCCTATAGCAGGGCCACTGGCGGAACTACCAGGGTCGCAGCTGCGACCGGGCCCTGGCATTCCGCCACTTGGGGGAGGCCCAGCGAGGAAGAAGAGGCCCCCCTCTTTTCACATCAAAACAGACAAGCAAACAATGTTATTTACAATTCATTTCCTTTAATTACAATCATACATATAAAATAATATAAATATATCCTCTGTACAAATAACAACCTATCAATCAATCAGTCGCCCCTCCCTATCTAATTTATTTTCCTATAATCTACCAAGATTTCTCAAAAAGAGTTGTATTGTTAACTTCCACTATTTTTCTTTCCTTTTCTTTCTCCTTCCCCTTCCTCTCCTTCTCTCTTCTTTCTTTTTAGCGGGTGTCTTTCCTACCCACCACTCTATAGCTATATTGTATGTTAAGGATTCCAGTATAAAGGTGAAACTCGAATATCGTGCAAAAGTTCATTTATTTCACTAATGCAACTTAAAAGGTGAAACTAATATATGAGATAGACTCATTACATGCAAAGCAACATAGTTCAAGCCGTGATTTGTCCTAATTGTGATGATTATGGCTTACAGCTCATGAAAACCCCAAATCCAGAATCTCAGAAAATTAGACTATTGTGAAAAGGTGTAATATTCTAGGCTCAAAGTGTCCCACTCTACTCAACTAATTAAGCCATAACACCTGCAAAGGGTTCCTGAGCCTTTAAATGGTCTCATAAGGTGCCCATACATCTTACGATTATAGGACGAAACGTTTCGTCCGATGATCGAATAGTCGTACGATTTTCGTACGGCAGCCCCATCCTGCCCCGATGATTGCAAGATTAATTTAGCCGTAATTAACGAAAAGCACCTGGACGAAATGCGGTAATTGATTTGTCGTATTTTCGTTCGCGCATGCGCAGTGTAGATCGTAAAAGTTTTCAAACATGCTTGACCGTCAAAAGTCGTACAATTGTACAGTAATGTCGGTTCGGGCACTCTAGTCACACGTACGATTGTCGTTCGAAAAGCCGATCGCATACGATTATCGGACGATAATCGTAAGGTGTATGGGCACCTTAAGGCTGGGCACACACCTTACAACCATCGCAAGACTTTTGTCTTGCGATGGTTGTAAGGTACTTAAAAAAACGTACCATCTGCCTATCTTGCATAGGCAGATCGTACTTGCGATGATCGCTTCTTACAGCTCATGAAAACCCCAAATCCAGAATCTCAGAAAATTAGACTATTGTGAAAAGGTGTAATATTCTAGGCTCAAAGTGTCCCACTCTACTCAACTAATTAAGCCATAACACCTGCAAAGGGTTCCTGAGCCTTTAAATGGTCTCATAAGGTGCCCATACATCTTACGATTATAGGACGAAACGTTTCGTCCGATGATCGAATAGTCGTACGATTTTCGTACGGCAGCCCCATCCTGCCCCGATGATTGCAAGATTAATTTAGCCGTAATTAACGAAAAGCACCTGGACGAAATGCGGTAATTGATTTGTCGTATTTTCGTTCGCGCATGCGCAGTGTAGAGCGTAAAAGTTTTCAAACATGCTTGACCGTCAAAAGTCGTACAATTGTACAGTAATGTCGGTTCGGGCACTCTAGTCACACGTACGATTGTCGTTCGAAAAGCCGATCGCATACGATTATCGGACGATAATCGTAAGGTGTATGGGCACCTTAAGGCTGGGCACATCATGTCCGTAAGTTTAAAGTTGAGCGACCTTACAGTAGTAGAGGTCGCACGGCTTCCACACACCTTAGGATAATCGTACGATTGCAGGATTTCCCGCGATTATCGTAAGGTGTGTGGGGACCTTCAGTCTGGTTCAGTAGAAATCACAATCATGGGAAAGACTGCTGACCTGACAGCGGGATCCAAATTATCTACGCATGTCTAGACTTGCTTAGTGCTGTTTCCAGAGACACCCAACTCTTCTGTCCCGACCCAAACGTCCAGTCCGCTATTCGAGTAAGTTGAGCTGCTATATGGTATATCCTGAAATCGGGGAGTGCTAGTCCTCCCGTCTGCCTAGCCCTGGTCAGTGTACTCCATGAAAGTCTTGGTTTTCTGCTTTGCCAGATATATTTAGTTATAATCTTCTTTAGCATTTAAAAAAAGGTCCTATGTATCTCAATGGGTATCATCTGGAATAAAAACAATGTTTTGGAAGAGTAATAATCTTAACTGCATTGATTCTCCCCACCCATGAAAGTTTCCGTAGGGAGAACGAGGCTAGTTCTGCTTTAATCGTATTTAATATTGGTATATAGTTAGATCGATATAACTTAGTAGTATTAGAAGTTAGATATATGCCCACATACTTGAGGGTCTTCTGTTTCCACCGAAAAGGGAAGTAGGGGACCAGCACCTGTCTCTCAGTTTCTGGAACTATTATGTTTAAGATTTCCTCACTCGGGAAGGGGGGGGGGTTGTTGAGTAAACACCTGGACAGATTGTGAGCATCCATCCAGTTATTACATATTATTATACGCTCCGCTGGCCTGGGTAACTTAACTGTGCTTTATGGGACCAGGACACAGAGGCACAGCAAGGTCATGAGGTGTCCGGCGGCAAGTCTTTCATTAGCACCCCCCACCAATCAATCCATAGTTCAATGCTCTAGACCCTTGGTTCTCAACTGGTGGGTCGTGACTCGGTGTTCAGTGGTGGGTACCCACATGCCCTCCACTTCCACTTTTCTTGGTGAGAGGCTCCCTCATAGCCTGTCAGTTATCGTGCTTAGCAGCCATTCAAAATATGTTGCCCAACGCCTAGTGTCAGCTTGAGGTGGGCTGGGGCTACACCGCGAGGGAGCTCCATCCATACATGCATTGCATACAACTCCCTCACGTGCCTTATAAGGTGTCTTGACCAGAGGAACATCACATTCTGGCTCCCAGCACCTCTACAAGGCGTGGAAAGGAGCTGCACAAACAATGTACATATGGATGGAGCTCCCTCACAGCACATCAGCTCACACTGGACCCCAGACTGAGGATCCACTCCAGTTCTCGTAAGGTAGAGAGACTGGGCGAATCTTAACTTTTTTTTTTTTATTAAAAGGAGATTTATGAGGTAAGTGTTTTTCCCCATAGTTCTCCTAAGGGTCACGGGTGGACACAAATTAGCATCCTCCCATGACCCAAAGCTCAGTATACCGCGAGCTGCAGCTCGCCGTATACTGAGACCGCCGCACCCAGTACGGATCCCGACAATACTGTCGAGATCCACCCAGCTGCGCGATTCCTGCAGGGAGCCGTGAGTGAAAGTCACTGCTCTCTGCAGGGACAGGATCGAGAAGTGAGTGAGCGACGGTATGTGTTCGCTCACTTCCCGATCTATTGAGCCGACGTGTGACAGTTTAATTGCCACACGTCTGTTCGAACTAGGAGGCCGAGTGATTTTCACTCACCTCATAGTTCTCCTTTAAGTATTTTTTGGAGTGCGGATGTGTGTTTGAGAATGTCTGAGTGTGTGAGATTTTGTCTGTAGTCGTGTATGCATGTCAGTGTTTTTGAGGGCCCGTTCACACTAGTACACTGCGTTAAGTGCACAGTCCCATGCAATTGAACCTGCCGTACGTTCTGGTGTGGGAGGTGTGACGATAATGGGGTCTTAATCTGAATATTAAAAATAGCATTCTCTTGTCCCCCCAGTTCAGAGCAAATACAGGCTTTCATTTAATCATTTGCCAGGCCTTCCACAGAACAGCGATCTGCTATCTGGCTGTGATCTTTTATTGCCCCAGCCCTAGTGAAAGTCCAAACTATCTCTCTAAAGGTGCCCATACACTTTACGTTGTAAAGTAATTTAAAAAAAATGTACGATCTGCCCATCTTGGACAGGCAGATCGTACTTGCGATAATCGATGACTGCAAAGGGGCAGTGTACGCGTGCGCACACTAGCCCGTTCGGCAGTTGTCGAACAAGAAGGCCACTAACTCGCCGAGAATCGTACGATTCCCGGCACGTCTTCGACGGAAGACGTGCGGCCGTACAGTAGAAACGGTCGCACGCCTTCCATACACTTTGCGATTCTCGTACGATCGTGGGATTTCCCGCGATTCTCGTACGATAATCGTGCAGTGTATGGGCACCTTAAGCCTTTCATGGCTGTCCCTAATTAAAGGCATGGAACCAAGCACTCATCTATTTCAGTGGACAAGTTAGTATAAACAAGCAGGTGGGAGAGGTGGTGACCCCACATTCACACTTAAGTCATAAAACCTGAGTCACTGCTTTCCCTCCCCAGCCCTGCCATGGGGGCTGGCCCTGGGACACCCTCCAAAAGGGGCTTATAAAATATTCTGTCTAGGCGACTAGAGGGGACTCTGGTTTTTTTAAAACATCAAGGAACTGAGAAGTCTTTACATCGCAGAAGAGTTCCCCTTTAATCTTTGGACATTATCGGATGAAAGCTTGCTTAAAGAGCCCTGCAGACTTCTCCTTTGCTTACTGAACTCTGTCAGAACTCTCATTCCAGGACTGTTGAGTATTCTTTTATTTTACTATTGTAAATATATTTTGTCTCTTTTTATTAAATCTTTTTCTGTATATTTTCTGCACCGTTTCTTTTATTAAAGGACAATCTTAAAAATCGTTAAGCTTATCTCTACGCTCTAAATACGAACTTCAAGTATCCTTGCCTCTGTGAAGAGTGCTACTGTATAGTGAATCCTGTCATATTCCTGTCTGAGGGGACAGCGGTATCACAGGCATTGTTTTAGCCCTCGTTCACACCTGAACGTTTTGTAGCGCGTTCTACGCTCGACGAACGCTCTACAAAACGCTCAAACATCTAAATCCCATTGTATTCAATGGGTCTGGTTCACACCTTGGCGTATTTCAGTCCTTCCCTAACGCGCAACAAAACGGCCCACGCCTGAAAAGGTACATGTACTACTTTTGGGCCGTTTTTGTTGCGTTTCCATTGGGATACAGCCAAGTAGCGAATCACGGTAAAAAAAACGCATGACAGACGCGCATATGCAATACGCCTAGGTGTGAACCAGGGCTAAGTGTTCCAATTGTCGCAGCATTTGCCGAGTACGGTTTGAGTACCGTTACAAAAAAAAAAACCACATGGTGGCAGTGAATGTTTGTGGGTAAAGGGTTAACTGCGGAGTTAACCAACCCTGGTGACGATCGCTCTCAGTCTGCTGGCCTGAGATTGTGTCCTGCGAGCTGGGAAATCTCTGTGCAGGGTGAGGCTGAGTGGTATCGCCACGTCCGCTCGGTTCAGACTTGTGTATAGTCACGTGGGATTGACGTACAGCGGGTCTGGGCCGGGCGTACATCACATATTGGTGGCAGAGCGGTGGGATAGTTCTGTTTAGAGCATTTAGTGTAGCGTTAGAGTTTAACCCTACACTAAAGGATTGTAACCTTTTTGCAATAGTCTTTAGAGATAAGCCAGTAAATAGTTTTATAATTAACCCCTTCATGACTGAGCTTGTTTTTAGTTTCT
>NW_017309716.1:13466-27776 GCF_000935625.1 Nanorana parkeri | reverse complement strand
TTTCCATTGGGATACAGCCAAGTAGCCCTCGGAAACGCGATCACGGTAAAAAAATGCGCGACAGACGCGCATATGCAATACGCCTAGGTGTGAACCAGGCCTAATGGGGATGTGTCATTGGTTGCCACGGCTGCGGCGGGACGCTGCTCTAACAGCCGCCGGTGTCTACTTTCTATGTGTAGTGCCACTCGCGACAGGAGCTAAGGCACTGAGGTGTATGGCATGTGAACGTGGGCAAAGCTAGGGATAGCCGGTATACATAGGTGCGCATCATTCCCCTACACACAGGGCGAGAAGATACTCTTGACAGCAGCGTCCCGCCGCTGCTATGACAACGGATGGCGCGACCGGTGCCGGCCTATCATCACAGGGCACATACCCAAAGTCAACCCAGGGGTGCGGCCTGAGTGTGATGAGCACTTGCTCTCCGGCTGGCCACGCCCTCTGATTCTCCATCCTGTGTCACTGTAACAGCTGCCCTGCAGCCGTTACACAGACACACAGACCCAGCAGCCGTATGGTTCAATTCTTCTCTCTATAGACGCTGCACCTCCCAGACTTGGCAGCATTGACATGACACATCTTATAAACTATGTTTTGAGCAACCCTTATATGCATACAATAACACTGTATTTTGAATTGTGGCAGGAAATGACGTCATAGGATCACCATTGGGCAGTGGTATTGGTCTCCTCACATACAAGGATGTGTATAAATACTTGTCCATATCTGTTTGCAATTTTGACTTGTTCTGCCTGATGAAGGGGATCCTGTGAGCCCCCCAAACGTTGCAATAAGTGTATTGTTGCATGACACGTCAATAAAAGACGTTATTCTACTTTGGGGTGCCGGTGTCCATAATTTCCTATACTCTACTCAGACGGTGGCCATCCGTCGACTACTGATGCACCCAACCTATTTATCAAGGATTAAGCGGTAAGGAGTGCAATGGGTACACTGACTGTTAAGCAAGGAAGATGGACACGTACAATAAATCATGGGAGGACATGATTTGTGACCTGCATGAGGCAGATATCCAGGCAAAGCAGATCCTGGAGAGACTGGAGGAAGAGGTCTCAGCCTCAGAGGAGCAGGGTTCAGGTACAGCCCCGAGGGGTGAGAGTACGGAGCCTGAACCAGAGGTCATGGCGAATATCATCTCCAACCCACAGAGTGAACGGTCCAGTAACAGAATGCCTGTACCCAGCGGAGACTCTCCTCAAATGCAAGAAATTCTGCAAAGGTTAATGGGCACAGACCCTGTAATGTACCTGCAGTTTCTGGAACGTCAAGTTGAGAGAGGAGCGTCAGGCAGGGAGAGAGGCTGCAGAGAGAGAGAGAGGGAATCGGCTCGTCGGCACGAACTGGAGATGGCTAGGCTCAAGCATATGGGACAGGGACCAAACCTTAGTTCCCTAGAGTAGTGCTTCTTAAAGGGTGGGTCGCGACCCCATATGGGGTCCCGCAAGTGAACAGGGGGTCGCGATCCCCCTGGTCCCTGGCCAAGACCACCATCAGGGGGTATGACCGGTACTTGTGTGAGGGGCCCAGGCATCCGAGGAGGTCTTGGCTACAAGCTAGATTGTTTTTGACACCGACTTACACTAGGGGAGGGGGGAGACACCGACCGACGTTGGGGTCCCTTAAAAATTTCCTCGCCCAAAAAGGGGTCACGAGTGGAGAAAGTTGAAGAAGGCCTGCCCTAGAGCACAGGGAAGTACCTTTGGCTGTGAGCCCTGCAGTCAAATTTCCAGTTATGGACAAGGACAGCGATATCGATATCTACCTGCTATCCTTTGAGAAGATATGCAGGCAATATATCACTTACCTAAGAACCATTGGCCCAAATATTTGACACCAGGACTGAGAGGAAAGGCTCTGGATGCTTATATGGAAATGCCACCCGAGCAAGAAAACGATTACGAAGCCTTAACCCTTTTTCACTACAGAGGCTCCTCCACATTCATAAACTAATGATAGTTTTTGTACTGAGTGCTTCTCATTCATTGAGTGCTGGGGCTGCAGAAAAAGAAATTGAGGACTTATGTCCTCAATTTCTTTTTCTATTTCAAAAGGGAAATCTCAGGGGTCTATTTAGACCCCAGATATTTTCGCCGCAGCTCCCCCAACAGTAAAAAATAAATAAAAATTATTTAAAAATAAATAGAAAATTATTTAAAAATAAATAGAAAATTTTTTACAAACGCTAGCAACGCAGCAGTTGAAAATCAAATCAATAGGAAAAAATTGCAGAAAATGCAAAAATGGCTTGGCCAGCTGATTTGAAAAATGTTCCGGAGGGCTTGGCAGCGAAAGGGTTAAAAGGAAGCAATTGTGAGAAGTATTGCAGACGGTTCACATCTCTGCAAAAGGGGCCTGCAGACTCTTTTCTGGCTGTGGTCAGTTGCTTAGGTACCACATTCAGGCAGTGGACCAAGGGGCTGAAGAAAGTATCATACGAAGCCTTGGAGGACCTGATGATCCAGGATCAGCTCCTGCACATCTGCCCCACAGGCAGTTTGTGCTGGAGCGAAAGCCAGAATCTGCTACAGCGGCCGCTGAACTGGCAGATACCTATACCAACACCCGGGTATCTGACCATCACCGAGATCCCCTCAGCGGCTGGAAAGGAGGGAAATCGCTAACGGAACACCTGCTACAGTGGTGAGTCAGCCTTCCCAGAAATCAGCAACTGGAATGCCGGGTGAAAAGCCAGTGTGTGGTCATTCGCAAGTGTTACAAATCCAGCAAGCCTGTACATCTCAGGCACCAGTGTCTGGAGAAGATGATATCACCTGGTCAGCCAGTCAGCACCCCTTCTTCTGTGTTTGTCAACAAGACGCTGGGAGGTAACCAGACCAACTTGCAGCCCGCTTGTCATCGGTAACAGGACTGTAACTGGCTCCGAGACACTGGAGCAGAGGTCACTACAGTCCGTCCAGAGCTCATAGAAGACAAAGACCTCATCCCCGGAAAGGTTTCTTACCCTCACAGGAGTTGGGGCCCGGATGAGAGAAGTGAGAGTCTCTGATGAAATTCCCACACCAGTTTTATTGGGTGCAGACTTGGGAACCCTGATTTCTTGTTATGCGCCTGCAGAAGCCACCCCGGATTCTTCCACCGGACTCTTTGAACACACCACGGTACTGTGTACAGACGTAGGGTTAACATCTGGGCATTTTAGGGGTGAACAGAGAGGGGAGGAGGGTGGGGTGGAATTGAAACTTTCTCCTGCGCCTAGGGACAGCATGGAGATGGTCATGCAAAAACGTATAGTACATGCATGTGTAACAGATATTGTAACTGTTAATGCTGGAAATGTGAATGAAACAATGGTCAATGTTGATTCTGAAAATGTTAAATGTGATGACAATAACAATCTGCCAGTACTTGTTGTCACTCGCAGTGCTGCAAAGGTGGCGGAGGCACAGACACTGGCCTCAGAGAAGAGAGAGGGGGCTCCCAGCTCTTCTCCCTGTTCTGATCCAGTGAGCTCAGCCTCCAGCGATCCCCAACCGTTGTCGGTTTGTCACAGGACAGCTGGCTGGGACTTGTAGTGCCACCTTTGAGACAGCCCTGCAGACTGACAAAACACTGGAACAGCTCAGAAGTCTGGCTGAACAACCCCCTGCTGAGTATCAGAATTCCTGGGACAATGGGAAGCTTTACAGGCAGCCCATGAACACAGCAGGAGATGAATCGGCCCTGAGCAAGAGGCAGCTCATTGTGCCCAAACAGTTTAGGGGACATTTATTGAAAGTGGCTCATGAAATTCCCCTAGCAGGACACTTAGGGGTCACTATGACCAATGACCGAATGAAACATTTTTTCTGGCCTACCATGTACGTAGCTGACTACTGTCGGTCTTGTGTTACCTGCCAGAGGGTTGGCAAGGCAGGAGATGTGCACAAGGCCCCACTACAACCTTTGCCTGTAATTGATGAACCTTTTAAGAGGGTGGCGGTGGATATTATTGGGCCACTAGCTATTCCTAGCAGTTCGGGCAAATGTTATATCCTGACAGTAGTGGACTATGCCACCCGGTACCCTGAAGCTGTGGCTCTCTCTTCTGTCCGTGCGGACAAAGTGGCGGATGCTTTGCTAGGGATCTTCACCAGCATGGGGTTCCCAGCTAAGCTGATTAGTGATTGTGGAGGGCGGTTTCTGTCTGAACTGATGCAGGCTCTCTGTCAGAAAGTTCAAATGACGCATATCATGGCCAGTCCTCATCACCCACAAACAAATGGTCTGTGCGAGCGGTTCAATGGGACCCTAAAGCAGATGCTGCACACGTTTGTGGAATCCCAGGGAAAGGACTGGGAATGGTATTTGCCTCATTTGTTGTTTGCCTACAGAGAGGTGCCTCAGGAGTCCACAGGCTTTTCGCCATTTTAATGTTTGTAAGGGCAGCAGGTGAGGGGGCCCTTAGACCTAATCCGTGAGGCCTGGGAGGGCAAAATTACTGATCCTGAGACCTCAGTGGTGGATTAAGTCCTAAAGTTCCGAGACAAAATGGAGACCTTGGTGGGACTCGTACAAGGGAATATGACAGGCTCAAACTAGACAAAAACGTTGGTATGACCGCAACGCTAGGGAGCGGATGTACAGAGCGGGGCAGAAAGTGTATATTCTCCTTTCTATGCGGCAGAACAAATTACAAGCTGCCTGGGATGGGCCGTACCAGATCACCAAACGTCTGAATGATGTCCCCTACCTGGTTAGTCTAGGAGCAGCTTGTAGGCGGCAAAAGGCGGCTCATGTAAATATGATAAAGGCACATCATGAGCCCACAGCCTATGTCCTGTCAGTGAGTAGCCGGCCTGAGGCAGACGCAGCAGACCCACTGCTAGACTTATTAGCTGAAGCGAAGGAGGGAGACTCAGACCTCAATATCAATGCTCACCTGTCCTCTACCCAGATACATCAGCTGCAGGAAGTGCTAGCAGTGCACCGTGACCGGTTCACAGGGAAACCAGGAAGGACGCCCTTTGCTGTCCACTAGGTGGACACTCGAGTGCATGCTCCCATCAAACAGTCAGTCTATCGAGTCTCAAAAGAGGTGCAGGCATAAAAAAGGAAATGGAGGAAATCATGCAGAAGTCCCACAGTGCCTGGGCGTCATCTGTAGTCCTGGTCCCCAAAAAGGATCAGATGACCAGGTTCTGCGTGGACTACAGAAAGCTGAATGCCATCACCACTGCAGATGCCTACCCCATGCCCAGGATTGATGAGTCGTTGGATAAGATGGCAGCTGCCCGCTAACAATCATGGACCTGAGCCAGGGGTACTGGCAATTTCCTTGCGCACCTGAGGCTCGTGAAAAATCAGCTTTTATCACGCCATCCGGATTATTTGAGTTTACTGTAATGCCGTTTGGGATGAAGAACGCCCCAGCCACTTTCCAGAGGGCTACGAACGACCTACTGGAAGAGCTGGAGACCTTTGCGGTAGCCTACCTGGATGACATTGCTGTGTTCAGTCCCACTTGGGAAGAACACCTGGTGCACCTGTCACAGGTCCTGGACAAATTGACGATGGCCAATCTGACAGTCAAACCTGGTAAATGTCAGATAGGCATGACCCAAGTCCAGTACTTGGGACACCAGGTAAGTGGAGGCACTCTGAAGCCTGAGACTGGGAAGGTGGAGGCCATAATGGCCTAGCCTACCCCTCAAACAAAGAAACAAGTTTGTCATTTTTGGGCACAGCTGGCTACTATAGGAAGTTTGTTTGTAACTACAGCAGCCTGGCTAAGCCCCTAACTGACTTAACAAAAAAGAAACTGCCCAAGGTGGTGTTGTGGAATCCAGAATGCAAGAGGGCATTTCAGGCCTTGAAGGGGGCACTGTCCAGCGCTCCTGTACTACAGGCCCCGGATTTCACCCGCGGTTTTTTTTGTACAAAACGACGCATCCACGTATGTTCTGGCCGCAGTTTTGAGTCAAGTAGACCAGGCGGGAGAGGAGCATGCCATCCTCTACCTGAGCAGGAAGCTTCTTCCACGAGAAGTAGCGTATGCCACTATTGAAAAGGAGTGTCTTGCGATCGTGTGGGCATTACAGAATTACCTGTACGGAAGTACCTTCACTGTCATTACAGATCACAATCCACTCAGCTGGTTATCCCAAGTTTCTGGGGAGAATGGTAAACTGCTACGCTGGAGTTTAATTCTCCAACAGTATAATTTTACCATTCAGCACAAAAAGGGCAGTTCCCACGGCAATGCGGATGGATTGTCGTGGCAAGGTGGCGTTCAAAAGGAATGTGCGATTCCTTCTGATGCCACCACATAGAGGAAAGGTGTGACGATAATGGGGTCTGAATCTGAATATTAAAAATAGCATTCTCTTGTCCCCCCAGTTCAGAGCAAATACAGGCCTTCATTTAATCATTTGCCAGGCCTTCCACAGAACAGAGCAGGGGTGTGGAATTCGTATCGCCCGAGACATGTAGTTCCGGGCAAGTGTTTTAGCCCTGCTACGGACAAGTAGCAGGGCTAGTTTTCTTTAGTTAAATGAGCGCTGCGAGCAGGGGGCGTGGAGCACCGAGCGCAGGGACGGAGCGCAGGAGGCGGGGACGGAGCAGGGGGCGGGGAGACGTGACGGAGCAGTGACAAAGCCGGACGGTGGAGCTGTGACAGGCTTTGTCACCTCCCTCAGCCTCTGTCCCCGGCGGCCGCTGCTCGTTCCTTTCACAGGAGTTCTAGCACAGTGCTGTGCTAGACCTCCTGTGTTGGAGGTGACAGGGTCAATAAAGAGTACCTGTCACCTCCAAATGCTATCACACAGGGGATTATTATCCCCTGTGTGATAGCAATACAGTTAAGTTAAAAAAAATAAATAAAAAAAAATAGTAAAAAAATATTTAAAAAATGAAACTAAATACAAAATTTAAAAAGGCAATTAAATAAAAATAAAACAAATGAAAACATTTTACAAAGTAAATTCAAATTGAAAAGATTAAAACCAACCAAGATTAAAAGCTGCCCATCGTGTGCAACTGCGCGGGCAGGGCGGTATTGCAGCAGGAAAACGTGCAATCTGCCTGGCACGACTGAGGTGCCATTAGAAAACATTGGCACTGCCAGCGCGATCGGCAGTGGTGTGCGATCCGTGATCGCGCACGACACCGAGCAGATCCGATCATTGCGCACGCAACCGAGCAGATGGCTGGGCGATCACGGAATCGCACACCACCGCCGATCGTGCCATTATTTTCTAATAATTTCTAACCACCGCCGGTCGTGCCAGGCAGATTGCGTGTTTTCCTGCCGCAATACCGCCTGAGCGATCCCACACGATCACGCTTGAAAACACTGCCCGGTGCATGTTGTGAAAATAGGTACATCTACCTTTTTTCCAGTGATTGCCATGCAGATGTAACCCCATACGATCGCACGTCCTGGGAATCCCCAAGTCTGCACCAACCCTTAAGGGTATATTCACTTTCCCAAGTAATTTGGGAAAATGAAATTACCCACACAAATCTCCCTCCCACTATACTTACCTTTTGGCAAACGGTCCTTCCCGTCCACCATTACGGGTGTACTATATGTACCTGTTCCATGTATTCTGAATTTCGCTCGCAAATTGCAAGCACTCGTTGGTCAACGCTGTCACCTGACGGCACTGACCAATGAGAAGCGCACATACGGTTTTGGTTAAAATTATTTTTTTTGTATCAGGACATGTAGCATGTGAGGCACAATCGTCGTTTTCGCACGTAGGCACACCGACACATATCTGGGTGTGTATGTGGGGGGTGGGGACTCAAAACATTTTTTTTCTTTTTTCATTATGATTCTTTAATTTTTGTATTACTTTTTTTTTTTTTACACACAACTTTATTGCTATTACATGGGGGGCAAAGAAGCTCCCTATGTGATAGCCAATTTACATGACAGGTCCTCTTTATGGAGACATCAGGGGTCTCCAAGACCCCTAATGTCACCTAGGGACACCCAGAGAAGCTGATGAAGCAGAGATCGGCATCATCAGCTTCTGTAGCTGAAGAGTGACACTGAATGCAGGAAGTGATGTAATATACATCACTTCCTGCAATCGGGGACTGAGAGAAGATCAAAGGGAGACCGTACACTGATCTCCTCTCACAGAGCCGTGCCGGTCCCGGCCGCATCGGATCTCGGGACCAGCAACGACAGCTGCTAATACAACCGATCGAGCGTCTCTAGAGACGCCCAATCGCTTGAATGCTGCTCGTCGGGCTCCACCGTCCTCTCGTCACAGACGAGCTGATTTTTCACGCCCTGGTCATGAGGAGCAAGTAGATTCGGCACCCGCATTAGTCCTTGGACAAGTAGTTTTTTCAAAAATGTCCACACCCCTGCAGAGATCTGCTATCTGGCTGTGATCTTTTATTGCCTCAGCCCTAGTGAAAGTCCAAAATATCTCTCTAAGCCTTTTATGGCTGTCCCTAATTAAAGGCATGGCACCAAGCACTCATGTATTACCAGTGTACAAGTTAGCATAAACAAGCAGGTCTGGGAGAGGTGTAACACCATTCACACGAAAGTCATAAAACCTGAGTCACAAAATCGGCTACATTTTATAATTTTGAATTGGGTGGGGATAGTGAAAAATAAAGGTTTATCCTTCTCCCTGCTTTCCCTCCCCAAGGGGCCAGATCCGGGACACACTCCAAAAGGGGCTTATAAAATATTCTGTCTAGGTGACTAGAGGGGGTTCTGGTTTTTAAAAACATCAAGGAACTGAGAAGTCTTTACATTGCAGAAGAGTTCCCCTTTAATCTTTGGATATTATCGGATGAAAGCTTGCTTGAAGAGCCCTGCAGACTTCTACTTTGCTTATTGAACTCTTTCAGAACTCCTAATTCCAGGATTGAGTATTCTCCTTTTATTTTACTATTGTAAATATATTTTGTCTCTTTTTTATTAAATCTTTTTCTGTATATTTTCTGCACCGTTTCTATTAAAGGACGATCTTAAAAATCGTTAAACTTATCTCTACGTACTAAATACGAACTTAAAGTACCCTTGCCTCTGTGAAGAGCGCTACTTTATAGTGAATCCTGTCATATTCTTGTCTGAGGGGACAGCAGTATCACAGGCATTGTTTAAGTGTTTAAATTGTCACAGCATTTGTTGAGCACGGTTTGTGTACCGTTACAAAAAAAAAAACACATGGTGGCAGTGAATGTTTGTGGGTATAGGGTTAACTGTGGAGTTAAACAACCCTGGTGACGATCGCTCTCAGTCTGCTGGCCTGAGATTGTGTCCTGCGAGCTGGGAAATCTCCGTGCAGGGTGAGGCCGAGAGTGATATCGCCACGTCCTTGTGACGCCCATGCTGGGTTCAAACTTGTGTATAGTCACGTGGGATTGAAGAACAGCGGGTCTGGGCAGGGCGTACGTCACAGGAGGCGCGTTGGGTTGACATTCATTTGAATAGTACCCCAAACACACATAGCTCGTATGCCTGCACCGGAATGCACGGTACCCTAATACTGTGCATTCCATTGCAGTGCGAATTGGATCCCGACTTAATGACCAAGGACAAATGTGGGTCCTGAGGGTACATAGGTTAAGAACCACTGCTCTAGACCACCTGTTACCTTGCCTGTTTTCCCCTCCTGATCCACCTACAAATCACCTCTTTCACTAGTGCTGCTTTGTTAATTTAGGAGCCACTTCTGGGCTCGCTTATATTTTCCCAGCGGTGCCCCTTCCAATCCGTCATGGAGGAGAGACTCGAGTGATTTCAAGCTTACACTCCATGGTTGATTGGGAGGGGTGCTGCCGCACCAAAAGAGCGGGTCTAAAGCCACTGATCCACCATGGAGGCCCACCACATAGCAACACATTATACAGCAATGCAGAATACCACCAGCTATAGAGGACTACAAATCCCAGCAATACATTATATAGCAATACAGAATAATATGAAGCTACATACGCTGTGTTGCTCCTGGGTGGCGGCCTGATGTCTCTATGGTCCCAGGGGGGCTGTGCGGAGACTCAGGTGGCCTGTGGGGTTCTTTATGAGCCTGCCCTCCAGTACGGGCTCGGGACTTAGGAACGCAATGGGCTTTGCAACACAGTGGACTTAGGACTAAAAAAAAGCTACCTGATTGCCCGCTATGTGCAGACTTCTGATCCTGGTCGCTGGAAAATTACCCCGCTTCCCGCACAGATCATACAGGGCCAGGAAGGCACATGTACGTCTGAAGGGATGCTGGGGATGTCCCGTTTGATAAAACCTCGCTGTCACTGAAGAATATTGAAAGGGAATTTATCAAAACTGGAGCAGACAAAATCTGGAGCAGCTGTGCACAGTAACAAATCAGCTTCACTCTTTAATTGTCAAATCTTAACTCAACAAATTGAAGAGAGAAGCTGATTGGTTGCCATGCACAGCTGCACCAGATTTTGTCTGCTACAGTTTTGAAAAATTCCCTTTCAATTGAGTTGAGTTCTGCTCCAGCCCAGCTGCTACTGCTGGTTGCGCTCCTCTAAAACAGAGCACTATTGTCCAGTGAGACCGTAACTGATGTTTTATGAAACAGGACATCCCCGGCATCCCTTTAGACGGGCATGTTCCATGCCAGTCTCGGGATGATCTTCAGACCGTTGCATGGGGTTGCTACGCCACAGCCAGGACACTGGGGTGTAAACCCCCCCTATTATCAACACCCCTTTGTATACCTAACATTAAAAATAGAAAACAAAGAGGCAAATATAGAGATGTGACCCATTAAAAAAGGATTAATTGAAATTAATGGGGGAACGGAGGAAAGCATCAGAAATACGTGACAACAGGGTTGTGACTAGTTCCCATGCTGCAGATTCACCTAGTCAATTCTGAAGATGGGCTCTAGCTTGCTCAATGTCAACTGGCTAGATCACATCCCACAGAATAATCTTTTGCCCCCTAGTGGTCAGGTCATGTAGAAGGATGGAAACTAGACAGTTCACTATGAAAGAGCAAGTTCCCATCCTGCTAAATGACCTTTTGCAACCGACTCAAAAAAATAAAAATAGGAGATATATATATATATATATTTTGCTGGACGGTAGAGAGAGAGAGAGGCGCAGAGAGCATGGAACCCTATCCTCAAGTATGGAACCAAGACGTCATAACACCCATCAATAAGAGTGGAGACCAGTATGATCCAGCCAACTACAGAGGCATATGTGTCAGCAGCACGCTGAGAAAACTGTTCAATAGTATTCTGAACAAAAGAACCCTCAGCTTCCTGACACAGCATAATGTCCTCAGCAGAAGCCGAGCTGGGTTCATGCCAAACCATCGCACTACAGATCACATCTACACCGTCTCATCAAGAACTATGTCCACAATACAAAACATGGGAAAATATTCGCCTGCTTTGTGGACTTTAAGAAGGCCTTTGACTCAGTGTGGCACCCAGGCCTGTTACTCAAACTAATTGGAAATGGGATAGGAGGGAAAACCTATGATGTCATCCAAGAGCTCATAAAATGAGAACTTCTGCAGCATAAAGGTGAATGGGAAGAGAACAGAGTACTTCTGGCAGGCTCGTGGAGTTAGACAAGGCTGCAGCTTAAGTCCAACCCTCTTTAACATCTACATCAATGGACTGGCTGAAGCTCTAGAATCCTCCTCAGCACCAAGACTAGCTCTACATGACACACCGAGGTGAAGATTCTGTTGTATGCAGATGACCTATTACTGTCACCAACAGAGAGAGAGGTCTACAAGACAGCCTGGAAGTGCTGGGAAAATACAGTGCGGCATGGGCACTACCCATCAACCAAAGGTCATGGCTTTCTAAAGGAAAACCACAAAAACCAAGAGCTCTTCTTTCACACTTAATGACTGCACTCTTGATGAAGCCAATAGCTACACATAACTCGGCCTAGAAACAAACCAATCAAGAAGCTTCAAACCAGCCATAGAGGCCCTGTAAGACAAGGCATGTAGAACCTTCTATGCCATCAGGAGACAACTCTACAAACTAAAACCGCCTGTAAGAGTTTGGCTTAAAATCTTTGATTGTGTCATCACTCCAATCCTCCTTTATGGCAGTGAAGTATGGGGCCCCATCACCAACCCAAAAGAAATATTCCATCTGGAATTCTGCAAGCACCTCCTTCAAGTCCACCGGAGCACCTCTAACAATGCTTGCCGGGCTGATTCCCCTTACTTCTTGCAGTACAGAAGAGGGCACTAGAATACTGGGACCACCTAAACAGTAGCCCCAACTCATACCACCATAAAGCCCTACTGGCCAACAAGGACAACCCCAAACCATGTGGGCTGCAACAACTCATATCCACCTTGTTCATCCAAAGCCCCCATGAATGCAGCCTGACCAAATAAAGAACGTAACTAATGATTCCAGGGAAAACTATATCAGAGAATGGAGACATGATATAGCAAACTCCCAGAAACTCACTATTTACCAATCATTACAGAGGGAATACAAACTGGCCTCATACCTGGGAGGTACTACAAGACCATAAGGACAGACAAATCCGGAGCCGGTACAGACTGAGTGCCCACAGCCGCCTGGAAAAAGAATCAGGGCGGCATAGACAGACCTACAAGCCCAGGGAGAGCAGACTGCCAGCAGTGTGACCAGGGGGCCCTGGAAGATGAGGGCTACTTCCTCCTACAGTGGGCCCCAAGTACTCAGCACTGAGGGACACTCACTTCCAGAGACTCTCCGCTCTCGTCCCGGACTTCACCTCTAGAGAAGAGACGAGGAGACTCCGCATTGTACCGGGAGAAGAGGAGCCGACTGCAACAACTCATATCCACCTTGTTCATCCAAAGCCCCCATGAATGCAGCCTGACCAAATAAAGAACGTAACTAATGATTCCAGGGAAAACTATATCAGAGAATGGAGACATGATATAGCAAACTCCCAGAAACTCACTATTTACCAATCATTACAGAGGGAATACAAACTGGCCTCATACCTGGGAGGTACTACAAGACCATAAGGACAGACAAATCCGGAGCCGGTACAGACTGAGTGCCCACAGCCGCCTGGAAAAAGAATCAGGGCGGCATAGACAGACCTACAAGCCCAGGGAGAGCAGACTGCCAGCAGTGTGACCAGGGGGCCCTGGAAGATGAGGTCCACTTCCTCCTACAGTGTCCCAAGTACTCAGCACTGAGGGACACTCACTTCCAGAGACTCTCCACTCTTATCCCGGACTTCACCTCTATAGAAGAGATGAGGAGACTCCGCATTGTACTGGGAGAAGGAGCCAACGGTGAAAATATCTGCACAATACGTCACAGACTGAGAGGAACATGAGAGATCCAGGACTTATAAATCCCCAACATGGACTCACCCCACCCCCCTTCATATAAGGGGGGGCGCAGACACAGAGAGCGGGACGCAGACACAGAGAGCGGGACGCAGACACAGAGAGCGGGACGCAGACACAGAGAGCGGGACGCAGACACAGAGAGCGGGACGCAGACACAGAGAGCGGGACGCAGACACAGAGAGCGGGACGCAGACACAGAGAGCGGGACGCAGACACAGAGAGCGGGACGCAGACACAGAGAGCGGGACGCAGACACAGAGAGCGGGACGCAGACACAGAGAGCGGGACGCAGACACAGAGAGCGGGACGCAGACACAGAGAGCGGGACGCAGACACAGAGAGCGGGACGCAGACACAGAGAGCGGGACGCAGACACAGAGAGCGGGACGCAGACACAGAGAGCGGGACGCAGACACAGAGAGCGGGACGCAGACACAGAGAGCGGGACGCAGACACAGAGAGCGGGACGCAGACACAGAGAGCGGGACGCAGACACAGAGAGCGGGACGCAGACACAGAGAGCGGGACGCAGACACAGAGAGCGGGACGCAGACACAGAGAGCGGGACGCAGACACAGAGAGCGGGACGCAGACACAGAGAGCGGGACGCAGACACAGAGAGCGGGACGCAGACACAGAGAGCGGGACGCAGACACAGAGAGCGGGACGCAGACACAGAGAGCGGGACGCAGACACAGAGAGCGGGACGCAGACACAGAGAGCGGGACGCAGACACAGAGAGCGGGACGCAGACACAGAGAGCGGGACGCAGACACAGAGAGCGGGACGCAGACACAGAGAGCGGGACGCAGACACAGAGAGCGGGACGCAGACACAGAGAGCGAGAGAGAGAGAGAGGGGAGCAGACACAGAGACACAGAGAGAGAGAGAGGGGAGCAGAGACAGAGACACAGAGAGAGAGGGGAGCAGACACAGAGAGAGGGGAGCAGACACAGAGAGAGAGAGGGGAGCAGACACAGAGAGAGAGAGGGGGGCAGACACAGAGAGAG
>NW_017309716.1:5867-13319 GCF_000935625.1 Nanorana parkeri | reverse complement strand
AGAGAGAGGGGTGGTATACAGAGAGAGAGAGAGGGGTGGTATACAGAGAGAGAGAGAGGGGTGGTATACAGAGAGAGGGGTGGTATACAGAGAGAGAGGTGGTATACAGAGAGAGAGAGATGGTATACAGAGAGAGAGAGAGGGGTGGTATACAGACAGAGAGGGATGGTATGGGGGGAGGTGTACAGAGAGAGAGGGGTGGTATACCGAGAGGGTATAATGTAAAATAATAGGAACAGAAGGAGTGAGAGGTAGGAGAGGAAAACCTACAAGAAAAAAACGAGTGATCTGCTTGAAGCCTCCTGCCCACCACAGCAGCTCATATTCGCTTGAGTTTCCCGCCTACTATTTCCTGCTTCCTGGTCACATGTTTCCTGTGACATCACAGGGCAATTTGCAGAGTAGCAACTAGCCGCTACCGTGAAAACAGGCGAGCAGCGTAGGTTTAGTGACGTCATTGGGATGCGCTAGGCGGGGATAAAATACGCATGCAGTGCATCATAAAAATGGCGATCTGCATCAGAGCGGTCAGGATGGTTGGTGAAATGGTAGGTAAAGGTCAAGCAAAATACCGTATTTCAGTATGTACGATCTTTTTTTGTACAGAATAATAGGGCGAGCTAGTTAAATAGGCATATAGCATGTGTGAAGCTATGGCGGTTGCCAGTATCCAACATGAAATCGTCGTTACAGCACCAGGACTTCTGGTTTCATAGAACGGAGCCATATTTGCTTCAATCCTTATAATGTGCGATGCCTGTGCTCATATTTAAAATGTTTACATATATAAGACGCGAGGTGTTACAGGGGTCTGACCACTTGTTAAAAAAAAAGATTCAAAATGAACTTTTAGCACACTGCTGTAAACCCTTACGTTTTGCAAGAAAGCTTTTGCATAGAAACAGATCCTGCATTTGTATATAGAGCAAATATTAAATTTGGCTGAAAACATTAATTCAACAAATAAGAAAGTGAGTTCCCAAAGAACAGCTCCAAGAGATTCACAAACGAGAGCTCCAGACAGCAAAGAAAGAAAGCAAAATAAAGTAGCAGGTCTGCAAAGGACTACTGTCCAAAGTCAAAATAAATGTATGGCATAAAGAAAGAGCAAAGGGGAGTAAGAAGGAAAAAACAAAAGAACCAGAAATCTAAGGACAGACCCCTTACCCTGGAAAGACCCACAAGTCAGAGTAACAAATGATGGGGGGAGAGTGGGTTACGAGGAAGCCCTCTGAGACAAAATCTGAGAGCATTTTTCCGAGTAGCAGAAATATATCCAGGCACTCCATGTGGAGTTAAACTCCTCTGTATTTTGAGAGACCCAGTAAGATCCTCCATAGTGTAGAATCATTAACTCTTGATATACACATCTGAACCTTAAAGAGGAAGAAGACTTCTCTACAGTGGCGGTATACAAGCCCTGGCTGCATTTAACAAATGGATTGTGAGGTAAGATTTGTACTTCCTAAGGGACCTAATAGGTCCACCATAGTTAACTGAGCAACAATCACTTGAACAGAGTCCCAGAATGCCTTGAGCTTTGGGCATGACCAAAATACCCAGTTTCTTGGTAGCTACTGGCCATAGAAGATTTATGAGCCAAGGACAAAATGTTCACGCCTATAGTTTAGGTGTAATTAGGGACTCCTGCGTTAGGAACTTGCTATTCCTGCAGCAGGAATCCCTAATCTGTTTACAAGCGGATAGAATTAAGGTATTGATCGGGTGGCTGTATTTGAAAGCGGCAGATCCACATGATATGATTTGGGGATGTCCCGATACCACTTTTTTAAAAGACCAAGTACTTGCCGATACCAATTACCGATACTTTTTCTTAAAGGGACATGGTGAGATTTTTTCTGAAACACAGACTAATGACTTTAGGGCTGTTTCTCACCTGGGCTAAATACAGATGTCCCCAAAGCAGAATACATCCCAGTAGAGCACAATACATACCACCAGAGCAGAAGGCTGCAGTCTAAACTGGGCGGCATGTGGATCTCTGCAGGGCTCTCAGTTGATCGGACAGGTGACGGTGTACGGGGCTGTACTGTGCTGTGTGCTGCTGTGCCAGGACGAAGGAGCAGGAGGTATAGAAACGGGCAGGCACTGCCAGGGACAGCTACTGCCAGATCCCCAGCAGGCTGCTGGGGTCCCTACAAAAATTTAAAGGGCCGGTATCTGCCTTAAGAATCTGGGCATTTTCACGAGTACAAGTACTTGTGAAAAAAATGCCTGGTATAGGCCTCGATACTAGTATGGGGACATCCATAATATGATTACATGCGGTTAGGAAGAGATCACTATCCCTAGAAGCACTATGGATGCATCCAGGGATAGTGATTGTTTCCTAACCACATGCAATCGTATCACATACCAGTGTTCTGCCACTTTAAATGCAAGTAACTTGAACAGGTTACAGCTGCTGCTAGTACGGAAGATTAGGGATCCCTGCTGCAGGAAATCGCAAGTTCCTGATGCAGGAATCCCTAATCACACCTAAACTATAGTTGTGAATAAAGCCTAATACACCTCATACTGGAATATTTACTTATCTTGCATAAATATGATTTAAATCCTTTTTAGCTATTTGCAGGGAGGATAGAGATTCTAATCTAATTGGTATTGATCTTTGAACGAGTAAATATTCTTAGCAGATATCACTGCTTGTGGCAGAGAGTTCCAAAATCTAACCGTTCTAACTGAAAAGGAGCCCTTACGCCATTTGTGTATAAATCTTTTCTCCACCAATTTTAGGTAGTCCTTGTTAGGGAGTTTACAGTTAAAAGTTTAGTGCCGATGTTTCCATCACCACTGAACATTTTGTACAGCAAAATCATGTCCCTTCTTAATCTCTTCACTTCCAGCATGAACAAGTTTAAAATTAACAACCTTGTCTCATAGCTTTGATCCTCCAGCCCCTTAATTAGTTTAGTTGCCCTTCTCTGGACTCTCCAGCTCAAGGACATCCCTTCTGTGGACTGGTAAAAGCTGAACCGCATATTCAAGATGAGGCCGAACCAGTGATCTATAAAGTAGCAAAATTACTTCTTTGTCTCTAGGGTACATTCCCTTTTTAATACAAGACAGTACTCTGTTAGCTTTGTTTGCTGCAGCCTGGCATTGGATGCTATTATTCAATCTGCGGTCAACCATGACCCCCAAATCTTTTTCCATTTCTGACTTCCCTGGTGGAGTACCCATTAATGTGTATTCCGCTTCCCTATTTTTAACCCCAAAATGCTTCGACAATAAACCTCATCTGACATATAGTTGCCCACTCCCATTTTATCCAGGTTCTCTGGCAATGTTATAATGTCTAAGTCCGTGTCTATTACCCTCCCAATTTTAGTATCCTCTGCAACGCACGCCACTCTCAACCCTAGCCCAATGTGAAAAAGAGTAATATAGCAATCCTCTCTGGACATGTTCCTTTAGCCAGTTCTCTATCCATGTATACACCATTTCATCTATGGCCATAGATTTCAACTTGCTATAATCGATTATGTGGTACTGTGTCAAATTCTTTTTCAAAATCCAGGTACACTACATCCACTGGCCTTCCTCTATCCAGATCTCTACTCACCTCTTCGTAGAGTGTTAGTAGTTTGGTCTGACAAATACAATCTTTCATAAATCTGTGCCGATTATCACTCGTTATACCCTTGTCACGAATAAAATCTACTAAATAGTCCATCATTCCCTCAAACAGTTTGCATACCATTGATGTTAGACTAACCAGTTTGTAGTTCCCAGTTTAGCATCTTGAAGCTTTTTTGAATATTGGTACTACCGTAGCTTTACGCCAATCACTTGGTACCCTTCCAGTCAGTAGAGTCCTTGAAAATTAGGAATAACGGTCCCGCTATAACCTGGCTGTGTTCTTTAAGTACCCTATGGTGCAGGTTATCTGGTCCTAACAATTTATTTGCATTAAGCTTTTCAACTCTTTGTTGAACCCCGACTGTCAACCACTGCAGTATTTTGTGCAGTAAGCTACTCAGTCTTAACTCCATTAAGCCTGTCTTTTCCCTGAGTGTATACAGAGGAGTAAATTAATTTAATACCTCAGCCATCTCTCTGTCGTTTGTGATTAATCTATTTTAGCTGCCTGAATTTCATGTTTACATTTCTTATATTCCTTGTAGCCCTGGAATGCCAATGCAGACTCCTCCATTTATTTTTTAAATGCTTGTTTCTTTTCTTTGATGTGTTGTCTTACCGTTTTATGTAGCTTCTTAGCTTAGCTCTCGATCTTTTATATTTGTTACCCAATGGTATGCACTTGGTAATAGCATTTTGTGATGTATTACAAAAACAATCCCACTTTTCGTCAGTGTTCGATGTTACAAATAATTGTCCCATTTAGCGTCATACACTAGCTGGTCAAAGTTTGCCATTCTGAAATTTAGCGTTCTTGTCAGACCAACACACTTCTCTTTTCTGTACCAAACATTAAAAATAATCACCTTGTGATCTAATAATCACACTCTAATAATGTGGACCTAGTTGAGGACATTTTCGATTAGGGATACATTGGGTAATAGTACCCAATGTATCCCTAATCGAAAATGTCCTCAACTAGTTCTGCATTATTAGAGTTTAATAGATCTAGAATTGCATTCTTCCTGGTTTGAGACCCCCACCATTTGGTCCATGAAATTCTCCCGCAACAGGTTTAGAAAACAGCCAGCCTACAACAATAAAGACTAATGATTTTAGAACAGTGGTGAAGTGCCAGGGCCCTGTTGTAGCTGCAACAGGTGGTCTGGATGCTCTTGCAGGCGTTGTGGTTCCCCAGAAAGGAGAAGTGCAGCCAGCACTGTAAACAGGCCCTGCGTAGTTCAAACGAAGGCTGCCAATGCCCTCAGCAAGCGCAGGACCTCAGGCAGTTTAAAAATAAATAAATCAGCATTTAGTATTGGGGAATTTTCACTAGTACAGGTACTCCTGAATATGCCTAATATCGGCACCAATACCCTTATGGGTGCATCACTACTTAAAACAGCTTAAGCGCCATAAAAAACCCAAACTTCCTTTTGGTCCTTAAAATGAGCCTTGCTCCCTAGCTTTGTACCCCAGAGCCAACCTTTTTTTCCCTTTCGTCCTCCAGAACAGCTTGCTAGAGATAGGCTCCACCCCTTTTATTAGGAAACGCGTCACCCTCAGTTGTTTAAAAGGCCCGCCTCTCTCCTAGCTCCCCAGTTTTTCGTGTTTCCTCCGTCAGGGGGGAGCATGTCACCGGAACGACGAGGGGACCTCTTTTTTGGGGATATCGCTCGGGTTTTTGTCATGGTTACCTTATATGGGCCACTGGTGCGCTCCACTTGCGGCAGTTGATTCTGCGCCAGGTCCTCCTTCTTCAGTGCCCGGGAAGGGCCAGTACCCGAGCTGCGTCTACCCCCTTGGCTGAGCCCTCGGATCGGAGGACTAGTAGTCGGGTGCTGCTGGTCTGGGGGTGTGACGGACCCCCGTACTCAGGATGAGTATGTCCGCCGCTGTCGTCTTCCTTGCTGAGGAGATCTTGCAACCTGAAGATCTGTAGCTCCCAGTTTCCCCAGTCACTAGCCAAGGCTTGAGTGTAGGTGAAACCAACTCTCCTTTTATTGAGCAACTGCACACACTTTTATACAGCAAGTGATGAAATCAGAATATAATCACATCCACCTCCCCTCCCCCCAGACATTCTGTCTTCACAACACCACAGGTGTCCACCTGCTAACGAGCTCCAGACAGCCATAGCAGGAGCCTGGCCAGAATGTCATTGTTCTGAGCTCCCTCAGAGTACAATGGGAGATAACGAGGGATGGTGCTGATAGTCTTTCCATAACCAGGTCACACAGCATAACGCACTCAAACATAACTCAACACCAATACACATTTAACTCATAAAACTGATCACCATTTCGTCACGGGGCTCCGGGAGTTACTCCACGGCCGGATCGGAGGACTGATTGGGTCACTTCCGGTGCGGGTGACGCACTTCCAGGCGCCGCGGGCCTTGCATTCCGGGCCTCGTTTCCGGCGCAGAGGATGGGGGCGGGCCTGGCTGGTGCATGAGGTGTGATTACAGGCCTCACTGTGAAACATCACGGCCGGGAGAACCTGTTTCTCTCCAGGATGGACGCTGCTACTCCTCTACAAACTGCTCAAGGGGATGCAGATCCTTTGGGCACCAGCTCTGCTCAGGTAAGTGATTGCTTCCATGCACTCACTCCCTTTAGCTGACTACATAGTTTGTTCCTCATAGTGTGATTCCTCAGGCCTAACAGGAGCATCATAACTGTTTGTTATTTTCTCCATAGGCCTGCATGCTAGTTGCAGGGGCCTCCCAGTGTGTGCTCCCCTTTGAATCAGGGACCGTGCACCTAGGGGGTTGCATGCCTGGGCTTGTCCTAGGATTAACCTTCAGGTTATCCTGTTATGGGACCCACCCTCCCCATCTATCCCTAAGGTTTCTTATCCGTCTTGAGGGAAAGCAGCCATCCCCGGGTGCATATTGACTCTAGCAGAGCTTTCCCTTACTCACATTTGGTTCGGCTCAGAGTTATCCTCTGCCTTGCCTTGAATGGGGCGTATTGCCATCCATGCTCCCTATGTATGCTGCAATGCTGTGGATATTCATATCCTGTAGCATCCAGGGCCTCCTTAAATAGACAGCTATGCGATGGAGTGGTGAGTACCCCTGGCGCCAGCATCCACAGACGCCAGGGAGGGAGTGCAGCGGGTGAGGGACGGAGCCACAAGCAATCATCAACATGGAGTGTTCCACAAGGCTACAAAAGTGCTCTCAGGGGTCTATTTAGACCCCAGATATTTCGCCGCAGCCCCCCCAACAGTAAAAAAAATAAAAATAAAATGTAAAAAATAAATAAAAAAAACTATTTTTTAAATGTATTTTTTTCTCTGGGTACCTCTGTGGTACTGAGCAGAATAGAAAAAGTAGAAAAAAAAGAGGAAATGACTGGAAGGAGCTAGCAGTGACGGCTAGCTCCGCCCAACTGTTTTCTATTGGACAGGACCAGTTGTCATTAAAATGAGAGCTTGTCGGAGCCGGCGGTCATATCAAAGCCGCACTGAGAACCCGGCGGAGCTGCTGTGATATCATGGCAGTTCCGCCAGGTTCTCAGTGTGTAATGGCAGTCCAGCGTCCCCTGGTTACTAGGTAACCAGGAGATGCTGAACTGTCATTACACACTGAGAACCTGGTGGAGCCGCCGTGATATCACAGCGGCTCTGCCGGGTTCTCAGTGTAATGACACATCAGCGTCCGTGGTTAGCTGCTATCCAGGGGACACTGATCTGTCTCGGCATGCAAGTGGCCAGAGCCAACCGTGAGATGAAGGCTGGCTCCACCAAGCTGTCAGTAGCAGGTTGTCGGCCGGCCGTTCCAGCTTCGGCATTCACCTCAGCTCAGTCGAGCCGAAGCATATGCCTTCGGCCGACCTGAGC
>NW_017309716.1:4176-5854 GCF_000935625.1 Nanorana parkeri | reverse complement strand
AGCGCATGGCAAAGCTTTGTGACTCATTGCCATGCGTTGTGATACCTTGTGTTGCAATTAAATATACACCTGTATCATTTTATCACAACACAAACACCAAAACAATTCTTTACATAAGTCGATTATTTACAGTTTTGCATACTTTCATTTTTGTACCTTTTTGCAAAAAGGCGCAATTACAAATTTCCTAATATTTGTTATTAACTCAATACAGTTTTATCTTTTAGATTTAGTCAGAAAATAATTTTGTTTCGTGCACAGATACTGATGGGAGGTGATCCTCCTTTTGGGTGTTGGTTGCTGAGGGTTGTAGTGCCTCTTATTAACACACGTTTCATATGTATTATATGTCGTTCCACCAGTGATGTGGCTAGTTGGAGGCATGAGCAGCAGTGCAAACACCTTTTCAATCTGCAAGCAGCAACCCCAGGCAATAGGCAACCTAATTACTCATTCCTTCACTGCTGGGGTTAGTGTAAATGGGAGGCATGCAACCGTCTTTTGTCTAAGGAGCATTTTCGAAAACCAGCCAAAAATCTTACGATTTCTGGATGGTTTGTGGCATGCTCGGGAGACGAATGCCGAACGGGCCGGTGTGCGCACACTGCCCGTTTAGCATTGCGGTCATCGGAAGCCCGCCCCTAAGCGGTGCAGGCTTGCGATGATTGCAAGTACAATCTGCCTGTCCAAGATGGACAGATTGTACGTGTTTTTTTAAAATAATTTTACAACCATCGCATGACTAAGGTCTTGCGATGGTTGTGAAGTGTATGGCCACCTTTACGCAGGAGTATTGGGGATTTTCCCCAATTTCACGCTTTGGTAACCTTTCTTTTTTGTGTTGGAACATATATAAGGAGAGTTATCAGCCAAGGATGGTTTTTTGTACTCACATCAGGCCTTTGGGGCATAGGCAACAGCCTATCTGTGTAAGCAAGGCAAACCTAGGCCAGTAACAAATGTTTTACAGACTCTTTTTGCAAATAAACATTGATGTGTCCATAAGCACTGGAGGCTTATTTTACACCAATTTTAGGTGCACACTCTGTTTTGTTCACAGGGAGAGACTGAGCGTGATGGTCAAATCTTGATAGTGCTGCAGACATATTGTGCCTCAGGGCTAAAAGTATTTTTTTGCTGTTAGCAACTTTGATTTACCACCTGGCTGGGTGTGAGCTCACAAGCTGGAGGGCTATGATTACTCTCACCTGAGCGGGGGCTGGGGTATGTTCCTTCAGCCCTAATTAAGTGAACTTCCTTTTACTTGCCTGTTAGAGCATGGAAACCTAACGATGCAAATCACACAGAAGGGTAGATGCTGGATGAGGTTACTTTATCTTCAAGGCTTTACTTACAAGACAGATATGAACAGCCTCTAAAGCTTTTATGAGACTTAAAGGAGAACTATGGGGTTAAGGCTTTTCCCCATAGTTCTCCTTAGGGTAACGGGAGGACAGAAACTAGCGTCTTCCCGTCACCCTAAGCTTAGTATACCGTGAGCTACAGTTTGCGGTATACTGAGACGTCACAGTATACTGCGAGCTACTGCTCGTGGTATACTGAGACGCTGAAGCGGATCCCGACAATTATGTCTGGATCCGCCCAGCTGCGTGAGTGACAGCTGGCTCTGCCTATCTAGCGGCAGAGCCAGCTCTACCCGCCCCCTCCCCCATCCGTT
>NW_017309716.1:3323-3570 GCF_000935625.1 Nanorana parkeri | reverse complement strand
CCTTGGTGTTGGATGCTTTGGTGTTGAGGGACACTCTAACCCCGTTTTTGAGTAAAGGACAGTGGGTAACAGGGCTCCTTGGTGTCTTTCAGGTTAAAGAAAAAACGAAGGTGGCCCCAAAGAAAAAATGTGCAATTTGTGCGGTGAAGTTGAGCTCCGGTTATGTTAAAACCCTATGTCAGAAATGCATTGACGATCTTCTTAAAGAAGATTCTGCTGCAGCCAGTAGCAACCTGTTGGTTTCTGT
>NW_017309716.1:0-380 GCF_000935625.1 Nanorana parkeri | reverse complement strand
TGCCGTTCGGTCTCTCGTCAGCACCTCGAATTTTTTCGAAAAAGTGTTGGGAGGCTCTGGTCCCGTTACGGTTGCAGGGAATAAATATCATTCCTTACCTGGACGATATCCTCCTGTCGGCATCGTCCGTCGTCCGCAGGGCAACTTCGAGGGGATTTAAGAGTGACCCAGGATTGGCTTCAGGGGCTGGGATGGATTTTGAATATCCAGAAATCCAACCTAGAACCTTCTCGGGTGATTACTTATCTGGGGTACATCTTGGATTCCAACCAGCAGAGGATTTTCCTTCCTCTGCTTCCTCGTGGTCAAGGTCTCCGCGGCAGTCAGTCGGCTTCAGTGGAGTCAGCCGGTGTCACTAAGAGTGGTGGCTTCGGTCATGG
>NW_017309715.1:22908-49977 GCF_000935625.1 Nanorana parkeri | reverse complement strand
GGTTTCATGGCAACAGAAACCCAGACACAAGATGTCAGGCATACAGGGGCAATAAGCCATGAACCATTCTCCCAAAAAAATGTCAGCGCATCGCTAGAATGTTCGGGTTTCGCTTGAAGAAAAGGTGGCAACCCTAGGTGGCCTGTTCACTCCATAGCGTTGTGCTAAAGGCACCTGTGAGTTTCCTCTCACACTCCCAGGACATGCTGGAAGATTAATTGGCTCCTATCTAAATTGACCCTAGTATGTGTGATATGGACCTCAGATTGTAAGCTCCTTGAGGGCAGGGACTCATGTGATTGTGCACTATGTAAAGTGCTGTGTAAAGTGTCAGCTCTATATAAATGCCTGTAATATATAATAATACTCCGCACAGGAATGCATATTAGCAGGTAAACAATACCTGGGAATGATTCTCTGTGGCTGCTGATGTCTTTCTGTGCACTTTTTCCTCTGTGAGAATGGCAGCTGCTTTCTTCGTAGAGATGAATGGAGGACATCTTATATGTAGGAAAGTGTATTCAAGTGCTGGAATATTTATTTATTTAGCACAGGTATTTATATAGCACCAACAATTCACACAGCACTTTACATACTGCACATTCACATCAGTGCCTGTCCTCAAGGAGCTTATAGTCTGAGATCCCTATTTCACATGGGGGCGGGAGGGAGCTGCCTCTCCGCTGTGATGCCATCCAGAGAGCAACAGATAGGTTGGCGTGCGGGTAGGTGGGCAATGTAAATTTTTTTTACATGTGCAGCTACCCCGAAGGTAAGACCTAGCGCTATCTTCAGGGATGTCTGTAATATAAGACCTACCCCAAAAATAAGACCTAGTTCGGGGTAGGTCTTACTTTCAGGGAAACACGGTACATACAAGGCCAAAAGAAGCCAATTAACCTTCCAGCATGTCTTTGGAGTGTGAGAGGAAACCCGAGTATCTGGAGGAAACCCACACAAGGACAGGGAGAGCATGCAAACTCCTTGCAGGTAGTGTCCAGACCAGGATTTGAACCGGGGAACCCCAGTGCTGCAAGGCAGAAGTGTAAACTATCTACATACCATCAACTTAGATGCTGATGATTGGGGACTTCCACAGAGAATAATAAAAAGAGTTTAAAATGAAAATGTCGCTGCTACCGATACAAACCACTCTTCCAAATTACATTTTGGCCGCTGTAAAATCATGTTATGACTACTGTTGCTTTAAGGCCCTTATCATATGCAAGGCTAAGAGCTACATTTATTAAAATGTCTGAGAAAGGAAATACATTGTCCACATTATCTTTTACAAGCAATCAGGTTATAGGACTTCTTGTATGCAGGGTTGTACATGTCCTCACTCTAGCTACCCACATGCTGCTCCCTTTGAGGATCTAACATGCCTAGCAACAGGAAAAGGATGCTGTTGCTAGGTAGGGACCACACATCGTTCTGACAGATGCTGCTTAGACACTGTACATGCTTCCTGTCATTTTAAAACGTGTGCTGGAACATGAAGTTGAAACCTCGTCATTAGTGGCACCTCAGACAGTTCTTACAGATGCGTTGATAAATGAGGTCTGCTGGTGGTACAAGTGCATGGGCCATATTTGTACACCAATAGATAAAATGAGCCGGGTCTACTCCTATGCACCGTGACTTTTGTCTGCGCTCATTTCTACATCCTGAGTATTGATTGTACTGCTGGGGTTAAAATAATTCATCTATTGACAGCTGGATGTTTTAAATGCTGGGGGGCAGGCTGTCCACGGCGACCTCTGCATCCAACTGTTCTTAATTAACATGTTTAGCAATTAAAGTAGATGTAAACCAGGGGTAGGCAACCCTGGCACACCAGTCCCATGATGCTTTGCAAGATATACGAGGCATAATGGCATTTGTTGTTTCACCACAGCTGGAGTGCCGAAGTTGCCTACCACGGATGTAAACTCTAATTTGGCATGCTTTTCTCCTATAGAGAATGTTTCCACCTTTTTCCATTCTTTGTTCCATCTCTGTACTGCTTATCTGATCCGCAGCCTCTTCCTGTGTTCATGCATTCTAGGGTTAGCGGCACATTAAGGCACGTTTTCTTATAGTAACAATGGCGGACCATGACTGTGTAATGAGCGCCAGTAGAGCCACTTATACTCTGCGCTGAAAGCGCCTGTGACAGGAGACCGAGCGTTGTCAGCCCACAACAGAAAGTGCCGGAACAGGGAACTTAATGGCCCAGAGAAGATTCTTGTAGACAGGAAGTGGGTCATGAGAAGCCGCAGGAGATCAGCTGTGCTGGTGTGCAAGAAAAGATGACAAAAAAAGTGAAAACAGTATTTTCTTAAAAAATAATATATGATGCTTTAGCAAACTTCATGTCATTTACTTAAGCTGGCTGTACACTAAATAGCATGGATAGAGGATGGGGGGACTCTCCCCTGCCAGCAGTGGCGGAACCATCACCATAGCGACCCAGGCAGCCGCTATGGGGCACGGGGGGCCCAGTCAGGGCATCCCCCTGATGCTGTGAGGGCCGCCTGAGTCGCTATGGCATCTCAGGCTGCTGGCTGTCACTGGCAGCTGTGTGGAGGAACATGCCGCTGTTCAGATCACTGACAACCTGTCAGTGATGTGTGCAGCGGCACATTTGTCCTCACAGCTGCTGCTGAGTCAGTGACAGCCAGCAGCTGCAGAGGAGGCCATGCGCACTAGCTCCATCTGCTGCACATCTACAGGTGGTCACCGGATGTGACGTGCCCAGTCGGAGAGCTCGAAAAGTCGGAGCTTTTGATAAAAGACTGGCGTCGGCAGCGATGGAGGAGGCGGGGCCCAGCGACAGAGAAGGCGGAGAGCGATCGAGCCTGACAGGTAAGAGGGTTTGACCAGCCCACCTGAGACCCTGCTGAGCCCACCATATAGCATCTATGGTGGGCTCTGCAGGGTCACACTCAGGTGGGCTGTTTGGGATATCAGGTGGGCGCACCTAGAAATCACAGGGCCCCATACAAAATGTTGCTATGGGGCCCTGTGATTTCTAGTTACACTCCTGCCTGCAAGATATTGTAATGAAATCAGCTGCTGAAGAGCTCTAGGCATTCTCACACACTGGACAAAATGGTATCCAATTTCAAGCCATCACAGTCCTGATACATGTTCTCCCTTAGTAAGCTCCGTTGAAGGGGGTATTTGTATGAGCCCCCAAAACACATTAGCTCATTCTATACTGTCCCCTCCACCCTACATTGAATAAAGAAGAATCTGGACTATAAAATGGAGTGTGGTGCTTCAATTCACAATCAGCTATTGTATTCAAGCAGATGTGGAGACGAGGCTGCTTGAATTTAAAATGAATACCTGCACAGTGACTGCAGCTGATTGGCTGATAATTTTGCACCCAGCTCCTTTTGAGTCAAACTTCAATTTTCCACTTGGCTCCTTTCAACTGACGTTTGTCAAGTTGGGGTGGTGTGGGGGATAGGGGGGTTGACTGGGCCACCCACAGCTCAAATTACATGCAATTTCTATATGGCCAGCTTTAGTTTAAATGTACTTTAAAGCAGACCCCTGGGCAAAAATGTTCTTAATCCTTGCAGTGGGGCTACCCCTGCACTGCAAGAGTTAACTGCTCTTTTTCGTCACTCAATCCCCAAAGCCGCCTGGCAGCTACTCCAGTCCCTGAAGCCTGTCTCCTCCTCCGTTCCAGCGAAGATATGTCCCTCAGCGTCCTATACACTGTGTATATAATGTGATGACTCAAGGATCCTTAGACTGCTGCAATGGAGGGGGAGAGAGGCTGCAGGGACCGGACTAAGAGCAAGCCATCTCCAGGGATCAGATGAGTATAACTTGCACCTAAACGAACACTTAACCCTTGCAGTGTGGGAGTAGCCCCTCTGTAAGGGTTGAGAACAATTTTGCCTGGAGGTCTGCTTTAAAGTCTCACAAACAATAGCATGACATGATGCGACGACGTGCTTCACAAGGATTGTTTCATCATAAGGCCCTTATGATTAAGCTGTACTTGTGAAATGCATCAAAGCACTTTGTTCATGTGTGGTCCTTTTATTTAGGAAGGTTGAAGTCCAGTGTGGCAGACTGGGACCAAGCACCAGCACTGGGATGGGTGTCAGCTGGTCTTCTTTGCATGAGCAATCTGTATAGCCAACTTTCTCTGTATATTGGACTGTGTCCCCACGCTCGCCTGATTGGTTGACCCTCTTGTCTGTCCTTATTGCTAACATACTGTACCTGCCTCATAGTGTGATTGTCATTTACCTAGCTGTGTGTCTTCTGCCAGGTTGTACAGTGGAAGAAGCACTAGAAGCTGCCTCCCTTCATCCAGCACAACTCCTGGGCCTACAGAACCGCAAGGGGACTTTGGATTTTGGAGCAGATGCAGGTAAAGCATATGTGGATCTGTATCCAAAAAGGAATACGCACTCCAGTTTATATCCATTGGGACCATTTCTACTTTCATCAGTACAGTGCTATTATACGTACATCACACATGCACTTTACAATTGCAGGCAACCTATGTAGTAATCCAAAGCACTTATTCAGAATTCATATTTCAGTGTTCTGGCTGCTGTTCATGTAAGGAGTGGGGATGCACTAATACCAAGTACAGTACTCAGTACAAGTACAGATATTTTTCGAGCTCCAAGACTACACTAGAGAAAAATTCAAAAGTTAGGAGGCCGCTGTCATGTGTAAGGAGCACACGGAGCTCCTGGGATTTGTACATCTCTGTATTAATGTAGGATTTTGTTTTTATAAATATAAATAAAGGGATGCACAGATACCATTTTTGCGAGTACAAGTACTGATACTTGCCCATGTACTTACAGATACAAGTACTGATACATTTTTGTTTGTCATGTGACAGTTTTTCTAAAACAATACAGACTAATGATATCAGGAGAGTGGTGGAGTGCCAGAGCCAGGTCCCAGCTGCAACCGCTGCAAGCCTGGTAGTACTCATGAAAATGCCCAGTATCGGCACTGGTACTCGAAAAGTATCGGTGCCTCCCTAGTAACGAGTATAGGAAACGTTTATCAATGGACCCCTAAGCTCTAATATAACATCATTGAGCATCCACAATACTGTATCCACCCAGTCCTTTCTTTTTGTATTTCCCCTGCACATCTTTAATCTCATTCTTTATTTCTCTCAGATTTTGTAGTACTGGATGACCGCCTGAATGTGAATACAACCTACATAGCGGGAGAGGCTGTATGGATGGATTCGACTTTGTCATAAGATGTGGCAGTGTGAGGACATACCTGAGGACCTGCTTTATTGCCATCCTACTGCTACAGTGCCTTATTTACTGGCTGCTGATACGGAGACGATTCATTTCAGGACTATATAGCAGCCACAAGATGTCACCAACTATCAGCCATGGAAAAGAGCCATTGATTTCTTCTGTTATGATGTAGACAATCGTGGTCAGAGAATAGACTTGGTCCTTAACACCGGAGTGATAGATGGTAGCATGCAGCAGCAACAACAGTCACAGAGCAATAAAGTGTCGATGAAATATTAGCTTTAGGTAGGTATAGGGAGCTGAACCATCTTCAAGCTCTCTATCAGTTGGCTCTCTCCCCTATCAGAATGCTCCTTGCACTGCAGCACAACTGAGTGGCTCATTGTGCTGCTTCTCCCTCCTGCTTACTGAGCTCTTCTGTACAGGGACTGCAAGAGGCTGATACCAAGTCAGATTCACTTACTCACACTGCTTACATGTAAAAAACATATTGGTGTATTGATTACAGAGCTGCATTCATTTTGTGCCTTGCCCAGAGTTTACCGTTAATTAAACGTATTAAAGGAACACCCCATTCCGAATTGAAAATGAAGCCAAAAAAATGCGCACACTGGCACTTGGGATACATAGCTGGCGTGTACAGCCACCCATAGTGATGAATGTAGGTGGGTTTACGCTGCTACATAAACCTGTTCATGTGTAAAGGTGTAAGCCCCGGGACGCAGACAATCTGCATCCAAGGTTGTACACCTGTATGCATGTGCTGGTTTACTTGTGTAAACCTGCACATGCGTAAGGGTGTACAACCCTGGTGCAGCTGTGTATCCTGGATGTGGAAATATGTATGCAATTTACGTGTGCACCAAGCCTTATATCCAGGCATAGTTGTAGGGCATCAGGCCACCCAATCTGTTGTCTGGGGGGACACCCCTCACTAATCTGTTTCTAATGCAGGAGAAGTGTTCCCAAACACTCCCACTGCAGAGTCATTACTGTCTTTCCCCTTTAAGGGAGATTTCATCTCGCTTTCTATCTTGGAGACCGCATGAAGGGAGCGGTTGTGCAGCCAGTACACGTGAGGTGCTCTAGTCCCCATGTTTTGCAGGCAACAAATGGCCAATACTCTACTGCTGTGCCAACGATTCTAATGGATGGGATAGTGCGGCCTGAACGCTGCACGGGGTGTTTGGGTTGGCACAGCTCAAAATAATGCCCAACAAATGCACAAGGGTGTGCTAAAATATGCAGCTTGGTGTAGCCTTTCAGACTTAGCACATGCCTCACAGTACCAACCCCCCTTATAGGTATCCATACTGTGAATCCATACTGACTAGACGTACTGTAGTGTTTGTTGGAAGGCATTAGCAGTTGATTGGTTTCACTTTTTGGATGAAATTGCTCTTTGGCTATAATCAGATTTTTATAATCTACCCCTGCAATCTCTACATAGGGGCGAATAAAAATAAAATGCGTCTCTGATCCTAACAATATATTTTATTTCCCAAAAGTACAGCCAAGTAATAGTCTACATGTTTAATCCTTTTACTGATAATCAGCAGAGCCCAGTAGCCTGGACTTCAGTGCTATATTGCACAACAGTACTTTAGCCTGGGCTTCAGTGCCATATTAGCCTGGGCTTCAGTGCTATATTAGCCTGGGCTTCAGTGCTATATTAGCCTGGGCTTCAGTGCCATATTAGCCTGGGCTTCAGTGCTATATTAGCCTGGGCTTCAGTGCCATATTAGCCTGGGCTTCAGTGCCATATTAGCCTGGGCTTCAGTGCCATATTAGCCTGGGCTTCAGTGCTATATTAGCCTGGGCTTCAACCCAGGGCCTCAATGCTATTTTTCACACCTGTACTTTATACTACCTCCACAAGGTAGCACTACAACACCACCACTGTTTCCATATGAAAACATACAAAGGCTTATTCCACTGTTTGCCAAAAAATAATAAATGCGCCCATGCAAAAAGAAAAATGTGCATTTAGTAGTTTTTTGCATTGGAGCTGGCAAAGCAGTGCAATGCTCAGGATCCTGCAGACTCTTCAACTATCCCCAGGTCTATACAGGGGTACAGACCTTCAGTTTTGGGGCTGGATGAAATTCTCAGAAGACAAAGTGCTCACTTGTACATTGAGAACTATGAGACTTGTAGTTTTTTCATTAATAGTTCCTGTAAATGAATAAAAAATATACAGAAGCACCCTGCCATTCAGGTAAGTGTGTGCGTGTTTAAGGGAAGCAGTTTGAGGGTGGGGGGCTGTGGAATGGCTCCATGTTACACCCTAAATTTGGATGGGACATGGTATGAAAGGTGGAATTAGCCTTTAGGCAAGCAGCAACATCCAATCAAAATGCAGCTTGAAACTCCTGAGAATTCAGTCCTGCAAATTTCTGCACACCATTGCTCCATTCTCTTCCGTTATAAAGTCCACAATTGTATTGCTTAAGTGTATTTTTCTTTACAGGAACATTTTGAAACTGCTAACATTAGGTGATTTTAAAGGGGAAGGGGGCCCTAACAGTAGAAGCCGACCTTACATTTTACTGCAAGGTCCACGTTAAAGCCAAACAGCTAAATCTATGTTGAAATACTTGCATACCTGTAATTCACATATGTCTTCTGCAGTGCATAGCTAAATGGGTGACCTGGAGCTCCTTATCAAGCAATTTGTCTTCCTGGTTCACCAATTCAGCTTCCAATGTCACCTCCTTATTGGACAGTGACGTACCAGGTGGACCTCAGCAGAGGTGCGTGTATTATAAGGATAGCTGTCCGTAATTTCCAATTCTATGTCCGGAAAAATCGGCTCCCATGTACGTATTCCAATTCTGTAATTAGCTGTTTGGAGTTCAACTTTACTCATACAAAGCCAAATATCATTTTCCAAAACTGTTCAGAGTTTTAATGTTGGTCAGGTTGCTGTACACAGTCTACACTGCAACGTATTGTATGGAAAGGGGAGCGTTTTACAAAATGCAAACTAGAATAAAATACATTTATCCAAGCATGTTATTCTCCATTTTATGTGTGCAAACCCAATGTTATCTAGGCAAGGGGTAGGCAGCCTGGGCACTGCAGCTGTTGTGGGACTACAAGTCCTATGAGGCATGGCAAGAGTCTTAAAAGCCACAGACATGACTCCCAGAGACAGAGGCATGGTAGGATTTGGAGTTTCACTGCAGCTGGAGCGCTGAGGTTGGCTGCCCATGATCTAGGCAAATGTAAGTTAAAGTGGAACTCCTGTGTCAATGACCGCCGTCACTTTCCTTTTTGGGACGGGAATTGTCTAACCTCAATAACCAATAAATAATTGCAATCCGTTCCCTTGACACCATATTTATGATATGCATTAAAAGGAATGAGTAACGAGTGGCACGTAGATGCTGTCATTGGTGACCTTTCCTTCACACATGTACTGTACATACTCCATTTGATATCTTTCGGAGTTGCTTATGACCAGCTTCTAAGCTGCTTCAATTGCTTTTGCATTCTCATTGACTTGTATGAGGAGAAAAGTAGTTCATGTGCACAAGGTAATCACAGTAAGTGTTTAATTCCTAGAGAAGCAGTCAATCATTAAAGAAGAACTCCAGGCAGAAGAAAACTTAACCATTGCAGTGGTGCTGCCCCTGCACTGCAAGGGTTAAGTGCTCATTTTTGTCTAGGGTATAAAATAACAAAGATATACTCACCTGAACCTTGGTCCTGCAGCCTCTTCTACCCCTCCGCTACAGCAGTCTAAGAACCCGTGAGATATCACGCCCAAGACACTGAAGAGAGAATAGGAGAGACTGCCCTGGAGGAAGACACAGTGGGGAGGACTGTCCTGGAAGAGAAGAACATGTGAAGGACTGCCTTGGAGGAAGACATAGTAGGAGGGACTGCCTTGGAGGAAGACATAGTAGGAGGGACTGTCTTGGAGGAAGACATAGTAGGAGGGACTGCCTTGGAGGAAGACATAGTAGGAGGGACTGCCTTGGAGGAAGACATAGTAGGAGGGACTGCCCTGGAGGGAAAAGTGTGGGAAAGTTGACTGGAGGAAGAGAGAACGGGAGGGACTGCTCTGAAGGAAGACAGTGTTCCCACTGCAATGGGAAGATGAGGAAATGGGAGGGAAAACATAGTGGGAGAGACTGCCCTGGAGGAAGACTTAGTGGGAAGGACTGGCCTTGAAGAACAGAGAATGGGAGGGACTGCCGTGGAGAAAGACATAGTGGGAGGGACTGCACTGGAACAATACATAGTGGGAGGGACTGCCCTAGAGGAATACACAGTGGGAAGGACTTCCCTGGAAGATGAGAGAATAGGAGGAACTGCCTTGGAGGAAGACATAGTGGGAGAGACTGCCATGGAGGAAGACCTAGGAGGAGGGACTGCCCCGAGGGAGCCATAATGGGTGGGATTGCCCTTGAGGAAGAGATTGACTGGCTTACTGACTTGCAGAGATAAATCCTGCTCCTCTTTCAGCCAGGCTATCTGCCATGGCCCAGTCATTGGATTAGTGCACCCAGACGGAGAAAAGAATACCCCAGCACCAGCCACCCCACCGATAATGATTATTAAATTGGTGTCATCCAGCTTCCCCTCTGGGCCCTCCCTCATCCCTAGGCGCCTTAGCAGCTACCTGGACTACAGTTACACTCATGCACACTTCCCAGGGCTAGACAGTATTAGCAAATTAACCCCAAAAAGTCTATTATCAGTCAGTCTGCATCAACATAACAGACTTGCAGAGAACGGGAACAGTAAAGCGCAATCAGTTCATAGTATGATGCCAAGCCAGAATATGTAATGTACAGATATGGCTCCCCTCATGTACCCATCAACATTCATAACAACGAATCCGCAAACACCTTTCACCATGTACACTTACAGACACCTACCATGGTCAACATGAATGAATATTACAAAACACACGTTCATTGTTTGCCATATACACACCGCCACGCCTGCGTTCACATTAAACACCGGGAAGGTTTTCTGGGAAGTAAAAAAACACAGTCTATGCTTCCCGGATAATGTTTTCCTGTGTTTTGAGGTTCCCGCTTTAGAGCCCATTCACACCAGGGTGGTTGCAGATCAGTGTGGTTACCGCGCTGATTGCAAGAAGGAGGTTTTGGGTGTTTTTAATTGCATCTCAGCGCTGAAACATAATAGAAAACGCTGAAAGCTGTATGGAAACCGAACTGATCAGCGCAGCAAAAATAGTGCAGGGAGCAGTTCAGGCAGGGGGCGCTGAGCCAAACCAGCCCGGGCCTCAGCCGCTATTAGTATAGCCCCGCAATAAGAGTTTATCATTTTCTGGACGCACATAATTCTATTTTCTGACCTGCACATCGCTAAACGCAGGTAAATGTCCAATAATACCATTACAAAAACGTTACATGCATTTATATGTGTTTAGAAATGTAAACAAAGCACATATAAACGCAGGTTTGACACTGTCAGTGAGACTGATGCCTAATTTTGGCCTGCCAGCTGTCATGGAACTCCAAAGACCTACCCCTGATTAAAAGGCTGGATAAAATCTAACCATCTTTAATGTTTTTAAACAGAACACTTCTATTTAGACCATATAAATACATATCTCTTTCTACATCAGACCTAACAAAGTGGTAGTTGTACAAATAAGGAATTTGGGTATATAAATTAGGATTTTCCCTCCTGGGCACAGCTCAGTATTCAAATCACATCGATTTTTTAAAATAAAAAGTTTGTAGATTCCATGTAGAAATAACATTATTGCGCTCCTTGAATGGTGGGAACGTTTGTGTCGCAGAACCGAGTAGTACAGGCTTCAGTTTCACAAGGAGCGATATATTGAGTGCACCCAATAGGGGAGTGAATTCATGAGCGGACGGCAGAAAGCATGCTGGAAGCTGGAGGAGGTGTAGTATGTGTTATGCAGAGTGAGAGCTGTTCTTGTATGTTTGCTGTTTACATTTCTGATTTCCTATGGTGTCTGTTCTTCTGAGTGATAATATAAACAGAATACATGTGTTTACGGAATGTGTCTCCTAGAAGTGATTGGCTACAGACAGCTGCTGCTATAGTGTCCCTGTACCAGTCCCATCATCTCTTAGCACATGCTGACACTTGTAGCCCCACAGGAGCTGTTGAAGCACACACGTCTGTCAGTGGTCCCTCTTTTGCAGGGAATGCTCCTCTTTTGGAAACAAATCCTTCTGTCCCTCTTTCTGAAATGTACATTCAATCTTGCATTCCTCAAAAATGTCTCATTCCCAAAAATGTACATCATCTCTGCAATCTGAGATCCCACGGGAAGGGTTGCAATGGATGCAGTGTCATACGGCACATATATAAGAAGAGGTGCTTCCTCTCACACATCCAATTGTATTATTATAGGTATGTATATAGCGCTGACAGTTTATGCAGCACTTTATATAGCGCACATTTACATCAGTCCCTGTCCTAGAGGAGCTTACAATCTAAGGTCCCTATCTCAGGCTGATTTAGACAGGAGCCATTTAACCTTTACAGCATGTCTTTGGAGTGTGAGAGGAAACGCAAGCACAGGGAGAACATGCAAACTCCTTGCAAATAGCATCCTGACCAGGATTTGAATCGGGAACCAGAAATCCAGTGTGTCAGGGAAGGTTCTCATTCATCCAGGTCACGGTATATCTGTAAAAAAATAAGTCAAGGGAACTGGACTTGCTGTATTTTCCTTGAATACGTTTCACTGGTCATCCGACCAGCTTTCTCAATTCAGAATGACTTGTACAAAAATTCTCATTCACATACAATGCTGTTTTAACACCTCTCTCTCTCCTAACTTGCTGTAGTGAGCTGGACGGTGCAGAAATGTAAAACCGTTATCAGCCCTGGCTGTGGACTACAGGACACTTACGTTATGGGGATAAGGGAGAGAAGGAGGTGATCAGTAGTCCTATTAGCCTTCCTGTGCAACGATGTATGTTACTGACAGGATTAGCGGATTAAAAAAAACAGGAAATGAGCCTGCAAAGAAAACTAATGCAGCCACCACATCTAAGGACTGTCCTTCTTTTTGACTGATGAACAGGCATTTGTTAATAATATATGTTTGTATTAAAGCAAAGCAAAACATTTTTTTTCTTCTTTTGCATGGGCAAATGATAGAATGTCTCTCTATATACAGTATGTGGTCTGTGTTGCAGTCTTGCAGATTTCACTTCCTTTGGGGAAATCTCTCCAGTGGGGACTGGACTTCAGTAACATGGGGAAACCTCTATTACACGGTTATGCATGGCGGATACGACCACTCCCATTGATCACTATCTCTGACTTTGTGGGCTATCCACACTGCTGCCAGTATAGCTTCAGCAATAATCTATACCAAGGGAATCTCAAACGTCTTCCAGTAATTGTCTATAAAATTGTATTTTATTTGGACTTCCATGATCCATGAAACTGCAAGTCAGAGAGGAGAATCATCCAATCCTCCGATTGTTCCACAAGACTACAATAGTTTGTTTATCACTTCTTTGGTAAGGATTTTTACTGTTTGTGTTTTCTCTCATTTCTCATCCTCCTGTGATAGGAAGTGAGTTGAAATCTCTCCAGTGGGGTGATGGGCAGCAACTAAAACCTGAGGGAAGTATCTACTCTTCCCTAAGTCTATCCAAACTAAAAAAACAAGTTCTATTGATACAACATAACATTATATATTTTGTTAAAGCAGGGGTAGGAAACTTTGGCACTCCAGCTGTTCTGGAACTACAAATCCCATAATGCCTTTTGGGAGTCGTGGCTGTCAGAGTCTTGCAACGCCTCATGGGACTTGTAGTTCCGCAACAGCTGGATCACCAAGGTTACCTACCCCTGTGCTCATGTTTTCACCCAACGCCTGTATTATTGCATTTGTCATTATCAGACACTAGGATAAGCAATGGTGAAAAAGCATCTGTCGGTTCAAAGGAAAATCATAAGTCCTCAATTTCTTTTTCTGCAGCCCCAGCACTCAATGAATGAGAAGCCTCAGTACAGAGGCTACTCATTCATTCACAAACTAATGATAGTACAAATATGTTACTATCATTAGTTTATGAATGGGGAGGAGCCTCTGTAGTGAGTGCTAGTCCCCATTCATAAATTCTTCAATGAACAGACTGTGATGTAGATCGCAGCCTGTTCATTCATAACTGGGGACAGTTATGAATGAAGTCCCCAGTTATTTACAAACACCGGAGTGATCAGGCGATCACTCCGGTGTTTGCTCTGTACAAAGGGATCGTTAAATATCATTGATATTTAACGATCCCCCACTCGGCCACGCTACACAGAGCCGCTGTCATCCAAAAACTGACAGGATGACAGCGGCTCAGATCAGAAGACGCTCGGCCACCCTGAATTGCGGCCAGCCGCCGCTCGTTCCCGGGACCCCCCCCCGACGGTGATATTTTTACGGATCCCCACTGCCACAGACCCTACAAGCAGTGGGGATCCATGGAGTCTCTCATCCCTATCTGGGATGGCTCCAAGGAGGGAAGAGAGATGACAGATGCCTTCAGCTTATAGTAGAACTGTAAATGCCAGGTCCGTACGGCGTACTGAGCTGGCCAGCTGGAAGCACTTTTGTAGCTCCGTACGACGTACGTCCTTGGCAGCGAAAGGGTTAAAGGAGAACTATTGGTTAAATGTTTTTCCCCATAGTTCTCCTCAGGGTCACGGGAGGACATAAATTAGCGCTATATATCGTGAGCTATAGCTCGCGGTATACTGAGATTGCTGCAGCCGGGAAGGATCCCGACATTACTGTCGAGATCCACGCAGCTGCGTGATTGACAGCTGGCTCTGCCTATTTAGAGGCAGAGCCAGCTGTACCCGCCCCCTCCCCCGTCCATTCCGCCAGTCAGCGCTGGAGGATCAGAGCGGTGAGGGGGGAATCCCTGAAGGGAGCCGTGAGTGACAGTCATCGCTCTCTGCAGGGACAGGATCGAGAAGTGAGCGAGCGACAGTATGCGTTCACTCCCCGATTTATTGAGCTGACGTGTGACAGTTTCATTGTCACAGGTCGGCTCCAACTATGAGGAGCAGTGGAAATCACTCACCTCATAGTTCTCCTTTCAGGAAATGCAGGACTGCTGATAATGCCAAGTGTCTGGATGTCTCTGGCTTTGATACTCTAAGTATCCTGCCTGGAACAGCCATAAAAATCACAAGAGTAAAGTTGGAACTCCTAATCCTGTATATTTTGGGTGAGTACTGAAACCGCTGGATCAGCATGACAGCCAGGCAACTAGTCATTTCAGAAAGTGAGATCAGCAGTGGTGGCTTCCATACTTCTCAGTACCATTTCCTTTAACCAATCGTTTTTTTTTTCCTATGGATTCTTCTTGGTCTATGTGACTGGTGGGACGACAGAGCTGTGTATCTTCCTACATTCCTTGTCCCTCCTCCTCATCTCAGAAAGGTGTGATTACACACATGTTGTTGGGTTGTACTGGGTTCTATACAAAGATTGCTTGGAATGGGATTTGATCATAATGAAAATAATGTGACACATTGTACTTCTGTCTTTTAATAGTTCTTGCCATGATTCAGCAATGCTGTGAGTAATTCCCTGGTGGTCATCAAGAAGTAGTGTTGGACAGACATGGAGGAGGTGAGTCTACAGCTGGCTATACACAGGACAATTGTCAGACAATTTTAAATTTAAATGTCCTCCCGTTACCCTGAGGAGAACTATGGGGAAAAGACTTAACCCCATAGTTCTCCTTTAAGCACATTCAGCCAGCTTTGGGTCACAAAAACAGCCAGGAGCCTGTTTACATTGAATCCACATCCGGGTATGTACGGTAGTAGAGGTGACTCAGGTGGCTGTAAAGTAAATGAAGGTACCAATCCATCCCCCTTTCATGTGTTCTTGGCTCACCTGTCCCTCCCTGGGTTTCTGGGACCTCCATGGCAGGTGTCATCATAGAGAGTGGCTGGAGATCAGCGAATATCCATTTGTTGATCTCCCCTGTTAAGCACGCACCAGGAAGCAATTAGCTCTGATCGCTCCCAAGTTCAGAGATGATGAACTCCAGACACTCTGGCTTGCTAGGAGTAGTAGTAATCGAGTGCAGTTTGTGCACAATCAGGCTGTAGCAGAGTGCAGAGGGGACATTAGGGGTCTAATAGACCCATGATAACTCCTTAAAGAGGTTCTATCACCTGCACTATGCGATCACGTACGGTCAGTCCTCTTGTGATAGCTATAAAATTAAGGAAAAACTTTTTTTTTTGTAGGCTCCACAGGGAACGTTTCAAGATGAGCTGGACTGGTGTATCCAACAGCTGGAAACCGGCCTCCTACGACGCAATCCCACCCCACAGCAAGGTGAGTGTTTCTAATAATGCGGAGCGGCTGATTGAAAGGATGAATATTGTTCTGCATGGGTTACTTTCTAATTTTAGGATTTTTGTGAGTTTTTGGGTACAGTAGGGAACTCTTAGAACCCCTGTCAGATTTTTATTGCCATATGTTATGCTGTGATGTTATAGTCACTATGAATATGATGTGAAGCCAGTCGTCTTTTTGCTATTAGACTAGTGACGGATTTATCTGTATTACAAATTTATCGATATTACTGATCTGTTACAATGAATTAAACATTTTTAGCATGAAATGAATAATGAGCTATTTCTTTCAAGGACTTGCATGTAATGTATATAATGGATTATATTTCAGCATGTGGGGCTGGAGTATTTAAAAACAAAAAAAGAGGAACTTTACCTATATCTTTAAAATTGCAACAAAGACACCTTTAGAAATGTTTAGTGATGACATTCAACAGACACATACTTCTACATAATTGCCGGTGTTCTATCGAAAGTTCCAACTCCTCGAGTTCTCCCACTGCCAGGTCACATCTTTTTGCCCTGATGAAGGGACCCTGCGTGGCCCCAAAACGTCGGCTGTTTTCACTGTGACGATTTGTCCAAATAAAATGGACATATTGAATGATATTGCTGAGTGCTGGTGATCCTTATCCTCTTCCTTGTGTCTGCATGGCGCCATCCGTGGTCATCACAGCGAGCACCATTTTTGTACAGGCCGGGAGCGTCGTGAGGAGAGCGGAGGGACTTTCTGTTTATCTACTTCTCCAACTGCCTGACTTCCGGTTTAGTTAGAACTAAGAGTTTGGCCAAGAAAGTTCTTCTGCACGGGCGCCAGCCGCGGCATTGCCCTATTCACATACAGCACAGCAATGAAGTAATACAATGAACTAGGATCACAGTAATCAGCACGTTATTAATCCCAGGTGCCCCACTTAATATGGCCGCCGCTTGAGTGGGGCACCTAAGATTAATAACGTGCTGGATTAGTGTGATCCTAGTTCATTTTATTACTTCATTGCTGTGCTGTATGTGTATAGGGCAATGCCGCGGCTGGCACCCGTGCAGAAGAGCTTTCTTGGCTAAACCTTAGTTCTAACTAAACTGAAGGTCAGGCAGTTGGAGAACTCGAGGAGTTGGAGCTTTCAATAGAACACAGGCTTTTTTTTTCTTTTGAACACCTTATATTTATCCCCCCCCCCCATTCTTCTCCCAGTGGTCATTTTTACTAAGGGCAGATGAATCTATCTTCCTTTACTTACTGGAACTCTTGACACCTGTGACTAGGACTTGTAACCATGCACATTTTCTGCATCTCACAAGATTTTTCAGTTGGCAGATGAGATTTCCCAGCAGTGCAGTGTGCTGTAGCCTTCCCAGGATGTATCTCTTAGGCATGGGCTACATCACTAATGGGCCTAAGAGTACCAGGAAGTGAAAAAACTGTAATTGTAAGTGAAAGAAAAATATGAAAGTGAGATGATTTCATATCAGCATGCCGAGCTGCATGCTGATGTAATTTTTAGTGAAAGGGGGTAAGGTCCACTTTAACTCTCGTGGCTTGAAGGATATTTTGTAGTTATCTAATATTTTCTAAATAAAAAAAGATGTGTGTAAAAACATATTTTTTCTTTAAAATTCTTTATTTATAATTTTTGTTTAATACATACATGGTAACAATCACAATTCAATTTCCTTCTTCCTTCCTTTTTTTTTTTTTTATTTGTTTTGTTTTTATTGCTGCCTGTGTCCCAGCTAGGGAGATTTACCCTCTCTGTATGTCCTGGTGACCAATGTCAACTGAATGAAAATCCCAAATGTTATAGTTGTCGCCAGAACAGAAATAGAGGGGGGGTGTTCCCACTGGAAGTGTTACCTTCTACTTTCTGTTCTGGTCTCACCTGTTCCTTCCAGTTCCAACTACAAAATGATTTCCCCTTCAGCTGGCCATACACTGGTATATTTTTTTCATTCAACCTGCTGGCTGAACAAAAATATATATATATAACAGATTCCTACACTCCACGCTAAACAGTGTGGATGGGCAACTCTCCCCCGTGGGCTGTTGTATTCAGCAGCAGGTGTGTTGCTGTCCGAATACAGGAACAGTGCCAGCAGTTGATTGGCTGCTGCTTTCCTATTGGCTCCTTCAGTTTTCTGATCGAAGGAAGCCAGGCTGGAGGGTGCCGACAGGGCCACCCAATGAACCAATTTTGGTTGATTCATCAAGAATCAGTTGAATTCAGACAGCACATGGCCAGCTTTACTCTGAAGAGATTTCCTCTCATTTCCTGTCTCCTGATGGGAAGTGAAGGAAAATCTCTCCAACAGGACACGTGCCGGAAAAAAAAGTGCTTTAGCCATTGCCTGCTCAATCCAAAAGTTTTTTGTTTTTTTTTAAATGCCTGTAGATACACATTAAAAAAGTTTAACCTAAAACCATTATATCAGGGAACCTCAGCACTCCAGCGGTAAAAGAACTGCAAGTCCCATGAGGCATTGCAAGACTCTAAAAGCCACAGGCAGAGGCGTGGTGGGATTTGTGGTTTCACCACAGCCGGAGTGCTAAGGTTGCCTACCCCTGTATTATTGTATCCCTTTAATAAAAAAAAAGAAAGTCTTTGGATCTCACCACTGGAGGTTGAGGTTGCTGAGAGCTGCACAGGCCTGATATAGTAACAGGTTCGAATTACTGCAGTGGCCATTTTGTTCTGTAAACATAGCTGGTGAAGGTGAATACTGATTGCTGTGCAGCCACAACTGGCAACGTAACCTGTTAAAACGTGCACATCGATTTCACGGAGAGAGGGAAGAAAGGTGAGTAAATACAACTGCAAAAATGAAGAGTCGCCATAAATATGTTAGTGGTGGGGACATTTGCATGTGAGCTGCCATATCATTGTTCTTCATGCTAAAAACGGCTTGTTTTATTTTATTAGCACAGGACACTGAGAAGATACTTAAGGTCCTGCATTCTCGGAAATCCCCCCATGTGAAGAAGAGGCAGGTCATGAATCAAGTCTTTGGAAACTACCGCCTTAAAATGACCGAGGAGAGACGGCAAAAAGAAAACGCAGGTGTGTTTCTATTATAATAGCTGGGAATGAAGAAGCAGATCCAGAAGAGCGGCCATGTTGTCAGGTCCATGGCTGTGGGGAGGATGCTGGGAAAGGTTAAACTGACCCATTCATCTTTATGTTTCGCAGTGTACACCCGCTGATAGATGGGAAATCGGTATCATTCATGCTCTGGGTCAACAATACAATTTTTAAGCAATACATACCCCAATAAAAACAGTTAAAGGGCTAAAGGAACATTCCAAACAAACATGGAGATAAAAGGGAATTCGTAGTCTTTTCCGTTTGTAAAGGTCAACACAGTGGTGTCACAAGGGGGGGTGTGGTTCGCACCAGGTGACAGAAAAATTACTCAAAATGACTTTTGGTGTCACCCCCTCTGAAAATAACGATGAAGATCACCAGCACTCAAAGGATCAAATAAATCCAAATGTGCTTTTATTCAAGAAGCATGTCACGCTGTTATATAGCCACCATTTGTCACTATGTTTGCCATGATGAAGGAACCCGAAACGTTGGCTATATAACACTCGTAACATACTTCTTTGAATAAAAGAACACTCGGATTTATCTTATCCTTTGAGTGCTGGTGATCTTCATCGTTATAACCTTGAATACGCACGGCGCCATCCGTGGACATCACTACAAGCACCATCACTATCTTAAAAAACGGTCTCCATTGCTGTGTGGTGTGCAGGGGATATCTTTGTTTATCGACCACCTCTGAAAAGTCGGGCACCGGGTGGACCGAGCGCCTGACAGCTGTACGAGATACCGTATCCCACTGGATGAATGTCCCCTCGTGATGAAGTTGTGCACATAATGACGTCCCCGCAGTTGACATCCAGTGGCCGCTCCAGGTGACACCCAGCCTGGGGACGCCTCTGGGTCAACATCACACAAATGTCCATTCTTCTTTGAATCTCCATGTCCTGTCCTTCTAAATCAGGGGTAGCCAAACTCCGGCCCTCCAGCTGTGGTGGAACTACAAATCCCATTAGGCATTGCAAGATTCTCACAGCCACAGACATGATTGCCGGAGAGAGATGCACCATGGGATTTGTAGTGTCACCACAGCTGGAGGGCCGGAGTTTGGCTACCCCTGTTCTAAATCCTTCCACTGATCCAGCATTAAATATTTCCCGTACTTTGCCTCTCTGCTGGAGCTTCTGCAGTACAGACCAGTCACTGCTGCTCTCTCTGCTTGTGTAGAGTGACTGGTCTTGTATCCGTCCCCTCCTGTAGTTTTCTGCCATCGACCTGTAAGTGGACCTCCTGGGTCCCTCTCGCAGCTCTGCTCTCTGCACAGACTATGCACAGTGCAGTGATCATCTGGCCACTACTTGTAGAAAGTAATATCTGAGTTTGCAAAGGTATTTGGTGCACAAAACATTAATTCATATGCTTTATGTCTGTTAAGATATATATTTAAATGACAGTGTTTGTGCCCCGTGGTCCGCTTTAAAGCCTATCTTCCAGAAAGATAAAAACCCCCTTTCAGTGGGGAATGCCCCTGCATTGGGAGGGTTAACTACTCGCTAAGGTATGTGGGTAAAGGATGCTTTACTCTTTTATTTTCCATTGGTCCGCTGATGACATCATGTACAATGCAAGGCCTATAGAGAAAGAAAAAGGCAATTGCTTGTGATTCACAGTGCTTTGGCAAATCAAACGTCTTGTCATTGAGGGTTACAGCAGAACTCCGGGTAAAAGAATGTATTAACCCTTGCAGTGGTCTACCCCTGCACTGGAAGGGTTAAATGCTAGTTTTTGCCTAAGATTTAAAAAAAACTTATACTCAACTGATCCTCGGAGCCGGCTTGCTCTTAGACCGGTCCCTGGAGCCTCTCTCCCTCTCCGCTGCAGCAGTCTAGGGTCCCTGAGTCATCACATTCTGTCCACGGTGTATAGGGCGTGAGTACACCAAGAGACATACTATCAATGCAGTGGAGGAGAGAGGCAGGAGGCAATGCTGTAACAGCCGGACGGAAAATCCTAGGCAAAAAACATCAGTTAATCCTTGCAGTGTGGGGGTAGCCCCACTGAAAGGGTTAATAGAAATAAAAAAAATTACCCGGAGTTGTTTTTTAATACTTTAAAAAACCGCCTTGTTTCTGTGTAAATTGCCTAATGGCAGTCGTTAGGGAGGGTAATGACTTTCGCTGCAAATGACCACTAGAGGGAGCAGTTACACCAGCAAGTAAAACCATGAGAAGTTTGTGAAATATGATTTACAGATAATGTTTTTCCCCCTCAAATTTTTTATTTTCACTTTTCAATAACAAAGTAATCAACATCAGAAAGAAATGACATTTCCCATAAAGGCCTCATCCACATGGATATGCACAGCTATACAGCATGCACGTCCATATTTGCAGAATGGAAGCCTCCGTGTTTCTTTCAGGTAACGTTTCCTGCCGATGACAATATAGTCTCAGAGCTATCAGTTCACAGGCGCAGCATAGTCTATTGTTCACTCAGCAACCGAGAATGGTAATAGATTACAGTTGTCAGGTGGTTAAAGAAAGTTTGGTGGCTGTGTCTTTCTTAAAGGAGAACTATGAGATGAGTGATTTCCACTCACCTCTTAGTTCTAGCCGACCTGTGACAAAGACTGTCACAGGTCGACTCAGTAGATCGGGAGGTGAGCGAACACATGCCGGCGCTCGCTCACCTCTCGATCCTGTCACGGCTGGATTCCCCTCTCCCCGCTCCGATCTGCCAGCGCTGACTGGCGGAACGGACAGGGGAGGGGGCGGGTACAGCTGGCTCTGCCTCTAGATAGGCAGAGCCAGCTGTCACTCGCGTAGCTGGGCGGATCTCGACGTCCATGTCGGGATCCGCTCCGGCTGCGGCCTCGTAGTATACTGAGCTTAGGGTAACGGGAGGATGCTAGTTTTTGTCCTCCCGTTACCCTAAGGAGAACTATGGGGAAAAACACTGACCCCATAGTTCTCCTTTTAAAACGCTAAGCAAGAACTTTTTACCAGTATTTTAAGATGAACTCTATTGCATTCGGTTCCCTATCATTGACTTATGTTGCCATTAAACCTATGGATTATATCATCAATCTTTGACTGCTGTTTTATGTTTCCTTTAAGCCAAACCATCTCCTAAGGTTCAGATCGAGGAGGTGACCCATCCAGATTCTCGCAGTGTGGCCTACAGGAAGTGCCCCAGGGACGGTCAGGGCACCAGCAGTGCACATTGGTTCACGCCGTCTGACAGTAGTTTTAGCTTCAATTTCTGCACAGAACAAACTGAGGGCTTGGAAGGAGCTGGCCCGGAAAATACAGAAGATGGTGATGCCAAATGTGAACAATTAGAAATCAGCAGCATAGGGAGTATGTTGAGCTCTAAAGAAGAATCTGGCTTCAGCTTTAATTTCCAGATCTCCGAGGATGCAGCATCTTCATCTCAGAACTGCGAAGGTCAGGAGTCTATGGCGAACACATCGAGTGGCCAGCCCAGCGCTATTCATTCATTATCAGAAGTCAGAAATGTAGCGGAGTCACAAGAAGCCTCATCACAAAATGTGGCTACTTCGGAAGAGGCTTGTAGCACTTCGGGGCTATCGGCAAATCAGAACTTGACACTGGAGGCTGCTGTGCAAAATGTAACTGACTCTCCAAAGAAAAAGAAGAAGAAGACGACTCAGAAAAAGAGTCATTGTGCCCAGGCGGAGAAGAAGCCGGAGGAACACAAAGCAGACACAGAGAAATCACCTCCAGCTAGTGAAGATGGTCAGGTACGGTGATTCACAGGCATCAGAATTTAAAATGGACCTTGCATACTTGATAAGGAGTTGAAATGTATAAGAACATTACCCACATCATGCACTGGTGTAAAGAGCCTGGCCCCGCCCATTCTCATGGCATTAGAAGCGCTGAACTGATAAGACCTCTTCGTGCTAACAGAGTTACTGCATGACCAGTATATCAGGATGTGAGGTAGCATCTTCCCTCCCTCTGGTGGATGTGTGTCTCCAGCATCATAAGCTTTTAGAAGCAGGAAGGGTAACATTAAGCTAGCTAGTACGCTGTATCTGTGCAGTTTTTGGATATCTATGACAGCTCCGGAATGGGAATATGACAATTCTATAGACCACACACACAGGTGCTGACTAGCCAGGTATGCAGTTTCTTTTAGTGAAATGGAATAAGAAAGCAGTCTCACCTTTGGCAATGTTTTCTGAAATTGTAAATGTAAACTATTCAGGTTGCCATATGAGAAAGCCATTCAAGTTTACGAATTTGTCTGAAGCTTACGACGCCTGCTGGTGCACATCCAACTGTTCTCTATAGTCTAAGGCACGCTAAAAGTGAACCTGTCCCTTGTCAATTCAGGGCAAAGCAAGGGTTCTCTATAATGGCATCCCTGCCAGCTGCACATGCTCAACTCCCTTTTGCTTTCCCACCACCCCCCTGAAGCAAACCTTTACCCTCTTTGACTAAAAATCACATCAGCATATAGCCCTGCAGGCTGATATGAAATCATCTAACATTCATTAGTTAAACAAACATATTTTCATTTTACGTACAATTTCTTTTTTTTTTTTTTTTTTTTTTACTTCCAGGTAGGGCTGCAGTTAACGATTATTCTCATAATCAATTAGTTGCCCGGTTTCTTTTTTCAAATAATTGGTTGCATTATAAAAAAAAATCTCTCTTTCTTTCACTCTCCCCCCCTAACCAACTAACCGATAAGGAGAATCGTTGCCAACTATTCTCATCGATTTATTATCGATTTAATCGATTAGTTGTGGCAGCCCTACTTCCAGGTTCAGTTCTGACACAAATGATGTAATTGTGCCCAAACATTGCATCCTGGGAAGGTTACATCAGCAGAGCATTGGTGGGAAATCTTATTGGTAATTTCATGAGATCTCAGGGAAAGGCATTTTCCTCCCCTGAGATGATGTGCATGGTCACATGTCCTAGTCACATGTGTCAGAGTTCCAGGAAATAAAGGGAAATCTAGTAATCTGCCCTTGGTTAAAATGAAGGCTGGGGAAGAAAAGAGAAATAAGGAATTCAAAAACGAGAAAGTCGCAATTATCTAGAAGTCTGTGTTTGTAGATTGTCATTAGTAAACATTTCTCAAGGTGCCTTTGGTGTTATTTTGAAGATCTGGGTAAAGTTCCTCTTTAAGCGGTGGGAATGAAAAAAGAACACCCTGTGTAATCTCCAGGTCCCATGTTAGAGCTGAGGAGTCTCTTCACCTCTACGTGACAGCACTGGGTGCCTGAGCTGCCAATCACTAGCGCTGTCACGTGGAAAGAAGTGGAGTGAGTCTTGGGTTGCACATACCTAAAAGTACCAGGTATCGCTCTGTGCTCCCAATGGCAGAACAGGGTATAGGGGAAAAAGGTGGATATGTGCAGCTGGGAGTGGAAACCTGTTGGATTCACAGCATCTACAAAACACAGGTACACGTTTATGTGCTGGACTACAGGAGAGTATTTCAACATTTAGCTGGGGGGGGGGTGCAGTAAAGAGAACAGGGCAGCTTTTGACTTGCTGCTTTACCTCACTGTTTGAAAGTGCACAGATTTATAAAAACATTGGCAAAAAAGCCGGAACATGTTGCTATGAGCAACAACATCGCTCCGGCCAGTCCATAGCCAGTTATTCATAAATGCTGTCATAATATTACTCTGAGATTTGTGATGTAAAACACCCCATCGGAGCAAGTAAATATTTGGTCATAATTCTTTTCCAAAGTAACATTTTACCTCTCACATCACAGTCTGGAGCCAGTGAGCTGCAGAGGGAACTGGACTGGTGTGTGGAACAACTGGAAATAGGACTACAGCGACAGAAGTCCGCACCTAAAAAAGGTAAGAATGTCTTTTTTTTTTTAGTTATGGAGGCAGCCTCAATATACTCGAATGTGTGTCACAGTGAACTGATGGAGGATGTACGTTGAAGCCTTACTTTGGACATTTTTTTTTATCTTCTAGTTTTGGATAAGAGTTAACAAAACTTTTTTAGATTTTTTTTTTTTTTTTCTCTGACCCCGATTAGAGACATTTTCTCTCACTTCCTTTCCCTGTGACGAGTATAAAAAAATATACTGGTTTTCACTGGGGAAGGAAGGCGCAGACCGCAAAAAAGGCATTGTTAGACTTTCCTATCCTTCCCTGTTCTACTAAAAATCTGTTTTCATTTTTCATCTGTGTTTCCATTGGAGAGACTTTTCCTCACTTTCACTGAGATGGCCATACAAGGGTGGTTGTCACTCATACAGCAACAGAGGCATTTTAAAGAGTTTTCCCCTTCCTCTACTGACAGCAATAAAAACAGCAGCTTTATCTTTCCTTGCTCTATCCAAAATAAAGGAAATGGTTGGAGTTGGATTTAACATTATTTAGCCTCCCCACCCCTTCCTGTGTGCTCACTCATGTCAGGGGCTGAAATGTCCTGGAATTGCTCTTTATCAACTTGCAGGTGACAAAATCAATTTGGACTAAAACTCTCCACTCATATCTATGTGTCAAGTGCCTCCAACACGTCATGACCTTCCTGTACTCCCCACAAATTCTGATATGTAGTTTTATGCTGCATCTGTGTGCCAGCCTCTTGCTCTTGGTATAAAGAAGCATTTGTGATCATGAGTTTCATTCTTTTCTTTTTGTCTAGTGGAAGAAGCAATGCGTGCCGTCAGAACACTGCGTGGCGAGAAAGTGGCCTTGGTTAAGAAACGGCAATTGATGCGCACAATGTTTGGCGATTACCGACGCAAGATGGAAGAAGAGAGACAGAAGCAGCTAAAGCTAATGCAGGCAGGTGAGTATCTCCCAAGATGACTTGTGAAAACTGGAGAGAATGTATACAGCTGGTATCTCTAACAACCAATCAGAAACCATCTTACATCCCTGAGTCTCCACCAGCAGAATGAAGGAAGGAGTCTGACTGGTCTCATTTTTTATGCTCCAGCTTCTAAAAAATCAGCACTGTTCAGCCTCGGCGATCGACACTGCAGCTGGGGATTACTGCAGCAAGAACGTTCGGATTTGTGCAGCATGAAATCCCAGGCGGGTCTGTACAGATGCGGCCCCTGTTCCCATTCAGGTGAATGATGGGCTGACAGCGGCCGTATCTGTCTGTGGCTGTGTGCATGTAATTGTATATGGAACAATACCTGCACTTCAGGACAGATGATTGTCCCTGGACGCAGGTAGATTGCATCCAGGGACAAGCATCTATCCCAAACTATCCCAATCCGCAGGTAATCGTTCCATGTACGATAAAACAAGGACAACCAAGAACAGATGTGGCCGCTCTCAGCCTGTCATTCACTTAAATGGACACATCTGTGCAGACCCGCCTGGGATTTCATGCTGCAGGTTCTTGCCGCAGGAATCCCCAGATGCACAGAAAAGCCTTGTGTGCATGCGGCCTTAATATTGTATATTTGATTAAAACTTTCAATGCACTGCACTTTGGGGGGAAAAATTTTTGATATTGTTCCATCTTGTGTTAGGAGTAGACAGGCAATTGCCAACCTGAGGATTTCTTGAAGCCAGAGATTTAAGACAGGCAGGCAGCGTGTATTTTCAGAAGGTCAGCATTGGCAGGCTACATAATTCTCTCATAAGAGGGGGGGAAACAGAAATCCATATGACACAGATAAATGATCTGGAGATTAAAGGAGAATTATGACCTGAGGGCAAATAAAAATACTCCTTACCTTTATTATATTAGCATTCTTCCTTTTTTCTGAAGTCACAGCACATCACAGATAAGGTCATCAAAACCCACAGGAAACAGCCACCTCCAGCCCTGCTCCAAGCTCCTTTCCTCTTAGGGAGCGGTAACAGTAGATCCAGCCCGCCCTCAGCTTTTTTTTTCTCAAATTCTCCTTCTGCTGTGGCCGCGCTTCCTCTCATCGTGCACAGCTGTGTTTTGTCAGAGCGTGCACGCTGGCATTTTGGAGCGGGAGGCGGAGTCTCAAGTGAAAAGGCAGCAGCAATAGATGGTTAGAAGTGAACTGCTGAGTCAGCCTCCCTGCACTTTCAGTGCTCTTTCCCTTCTCTCATCAGCGATCTGGATGCCAGCATGAGAGAGAGAGAGAGAGAGAGAGACCTCTCCATCATTTACCACATATGAGCAAGCCTGTCAGGGTACCGTGTACAGGCGTCCTCACACCTCATGCAGGTATCGGATCAGCGGAGGCGAAGAGCTGGGCATCAGGCACAGGATCATCGGAGACCAGGATCTGGGCCTCAGGCACAGGATCGTCAGAGACCAGGATCTGGGCCTCAGGCACAGGATTGTCAGAGACCAGGATCCGGGCATCAGGCACAGGATCGTCAGAGACCAGGAGCCGGGCATCAGGCACGGGATCGTCAGAGACCAGGAGCCGGGCATCAGGCACAGGATCGTCAGAGACCAGGAGCCGGGCATCAGGCA